>NC_046222.1:89058220-89326655 GCF_009819885.2 Catharus ustulatus | reverse complement strand
TCTGTATCTCACCCTTTCTCAGAAATTGCTGTCCAGCCTGTTGTTTTGTTCCTTAGCCAGCATACTTATTTTTTGCTTTTGTTTTCTGCTCTGTCTTTTCCCACTTTCCTATTGCAATTTACCCTTGGTGAGCTCCAGTTACCTAACACAGCCAGAGAGGATCTCCCTCTGGGAAACTGCAGACTCCTCTCAGTCTCCACTGACTGTGGTGAGAAATGGAGTTACTGGAGTTCAGAGGCTGGTTTCACTAAGACCCTGGAATTTAGAAGCAAGCTGGGTGAGAGGAACTAATATTTCTTGTCATACAGACTTTTTGAAGTTTAATCCATTCATTCTACTATTTTTCACTTGTAACCTCCGGCTTTCTCCAGATTTTTTTCTCCAACAGTTCCTACATCCCTTTTAAAACTGTGCCTGCACAGACAGCAAAGCCCCTCTCAAACTTGGATTGGTTTGAACACCTCACATCTGAACATAATACCTTCTTTCTTTGAAGCATTTATGTTTCAGAGCTTCATCTCCAGCCCTGCAGCAATACTGGGGCACCACAGGAGAGCAAAGTCTCTGGATTCTGCTACAGTTCCCACACTGGAAAAGTGGGATGCAGTAAGAGCATCTCCCAGTCTTTCTGCATTCACATATAATTCAGATACATAAGTCACCCCTTTAAGTATAAATGTTGCTCTATTTTTTCTTCTCTCAAATGTTGTGTATTTTGCCTACTGCTAGGAATGACCCAAACTCCCATGTGTTAGTCCATTTTTGAGCTGCTGGTCTCTACCCTTTATGCCCAGACATGTTTTGTTGTCCTACTTCCACTCATAGCAAAAGTTAAAAAGGCAAAGAATGTACCAAAAAAAATATAGTCTTATCTGAACTCATATGATCTATGCTGACAAACAACCATCACCCACTACCCTCATCCTTGCATACCTGCACAAGATGAGCAGGAACACCAGGAGCACACTGCCAGCCCCAGCTTTCCAGAATCCCTGCTGGCAGCACAGTGTGCTCAGTGCTATCTGCACCTCATCAGTCATATCTGAGAACATAATACCAAGACATTTATCTGCTTGGAAAGTGTGGGAGGGGAAGAGGCATTTTTATATAAAATTAGCCAACAAAATTTCTCAGAACTGTATGACTGAAGTCGGGCAAAGCTGAAGGAGTTTAACTACAGGAGGTTTCCCAATTTCTTGGAATGGAGAGCAGCAGGCTTTCACAACATCACAAGTGCTTCTGGGGACCTTCTAGTCCCAAAAGAACCACCTCTGATGTGGTCAGAATGTGTCAAAACCTGTATTATGTAGATATTGATTTAAAGCATTCAAAACCAGGATATGAATTCAAGAGCTAACCCAAATTTTTTTATCAGAACCCTATCCCCATTCCCTTCCTTCCTCCTGCCCTGAGAAGGCTGATTCAGACACTTACAACTCAACTGTTTATGGATATTTTACAGGTATGAGGACTGAAAAATCACCACAGAGAAAGACTAGATACTCTGATCAAGAGCACCTTTATAACATGCTGGAGACCAAGTTCCCTTGGAAAGAGGAATCTCCAAAGAAAAAGTAGGGGATTCCTCTGTTCCCTCACTCTACTTGGATGCTGAGCTACAGGAAAAGCCTCTAATGTGGCTTAAAGCCAGAGTCTTTACTGCTTTCTGAATTACATTTCTGATAGGAGCCCTGCTAAATTCTCCTTTCTGTTGCAATTTTATTCAGTGCAGGAAATCTTTGCTAGTGCAAGGCTTGTCATTCCTAAAATTCCTTCAGCACTTTTCATGGGTAACCAGCATTCACCAGAATTTAAACTGCACTCCAGAAAGTGTGATGTTAAATACGTCGAAGAATTTAGGTTTGCAAGAAGCCACTCATGTCATCAGGTCCACTGCAGTGCATTTAGCCACCTCTGCTCTAATGGGACTCCAGGTTTAAAAATATTTAAATTTCTTTAATTCCCCTAATCCTGATAAAACTCTCCCTGGGACAAAACTCCAGATCATAAGAAAATTTCCACTGCTGTTCAGCCTCATTTATCCACCACTGAATTATTGCTCTTTCTACCACCACTCCGTCTTTTAGCTTAAAAATTCCTTTGTCCCCATGGTGTTCACAGATGAGAGCTAGAGTTTCTCCACAGAGAAACAGGCCCTGGGCTGTTTAAAGAGACATTCCTGTACCCAGTGCAGCTGGGATGTGTTTAGACACCTTCCATTTGGGTCTCACCTGACACAGAGGCTGTTTGTAATTACCTGTATTCTTTTGGAGGAAAATGGGAAAGAGACCATACAGAGAAAGAATGTAACGTCCATCCCTTGCAATAGTTCGGCTTTTGTATTAATTTCATATTTTTTGCCAGGGATGTTTCCTTTGGATTTGATTACTCCTTGTGTCTCCTGTAGTTCCTTTTCATGTTCTGAACAGGGAGGATTTTGGATGCCAAGGGCAGGCAGATACCCTTCAGCCCTTGACCACCCACTGCCCTGCGCTGCTTTCCTGCCAGTGAGCGAAATGTCTCAGATCTGGCTGCTCTAGCACAATGCTCCAGTGAAAATAAACCAACCAACCAACCAACCAAAACTAAAATAAGACAGGACGAACACCATAATATCAGAATACACCACCAAAAATATTCCTGCTCAGGACTTGCCTAAATTTAGGAGCAGTCCAACTCATTAGCAGGCTCCCTGTCTTACCTGAGATTCCCTCAGGCACCCAGAATCTGCTAATGTGCGTGACAAGGACCTTCTCCACTTTGATAGTTGATGCTCCCCTATGAACTCTTTTACCCAGGAATTAGGCACATCCATGCTTAAATCTTCTACAGTCTGAACTATATTCTGAACTTTCCTAAGTTTCTCTTGTAAGGTTTGGGCACCCACAAGAGGCACTGGGACTGTTTTGGTTCCCCCTCTTTCCTTGCTCTTCCAATTAATCTCTCTCTTTCCGGAGCACAGTACAAAGGATTAGGTGCTCTGGGCAGGTGAGCTCTTCTTTCACAGCCAGTTCTGAAGTTCTGTTGGGCTGCAGAGGAACACAAATACATGAGGAAAGCAAAGCAGTAAGTCTGAAACTCTGCAGTCTCCTGAAGATGCACTCACCTGCAGCAGGGAGGTGCCAGCCCTGCTGCTTCCTGTTGTCTGCAGCATCATCTCAGCCCACATTTATTTTAAATTTGTCTTTACTTTTATTGCCACTAAGAGGAATCACACACCACCTTACCTGCATCTTACCCCACTAAACTCACCAATTGCTTCTAACACCTACAGAGCAGTTTTCTTCATTTTTGTTTCATTTCTAGCAACATTCAGGCCACTTGAATCCTATAAAAACTTGTCCAGCTCCTTGGTTTCCTCTGCACAACTATTTCCACTCCCTGGGATTGAAAGCTCTTGTTTTCTTGTGCCAAGAAGATTTCTCCAGGCCCATAGCTGTCAGTAAAGCTTTTTCATTGATTAACATAATGAAGTTAAACTGAGAACAATTAGTCTCAAGATCAGTAATTGTATTTTTTTAGACCCATAGAAGGCTTTATGAGCTGCAAACCTGACTGTTTCTCCCCCCAGCCATACCAGCTGGTCTGGAGAACAATGTGTGCTTCATCTCACTTCTGTTTGTGATCCCGACAGCTATAATACAGGCTCATCTCAAATACACACATTTTAGCTGTGTTTCATAACTCAATGTGCATTTTTGGGGAGGTGGATGGAAGAGATGGCAAGAGGCAGCTATTATTTTGCCTGGCAGAGGGAAGGTGGAAAGCAGGCCAGCTGCAGGTAGTCAGGGTGCAAAGCTGCTGCTGTGTCATTTCAGAATTGGCAATTTGCAATTGTGAGAGACATTTTTTCTATCCTGCCAGCTGGAGGCTCTTGGCAATGTGGTTGTGTTTTTAGAAACCAAACAAATCAATCTTTCTTAGTTTTCCTCAGAGTTTTGGATTTTACCTCATGAGATTTGATCTAAAGCTTTTTTCTCTCATCTGACTAACAAAAGACTTATTAAAAATAAAAGAGGACACAAGAAAAATAGGAGGAAGTACAAGTGTTCATCTGTATTCAGCAAATCAACTGCTTTGAACATATGAAAACCAAGTGGTTCTGAATTTATTTTCCATTCATGAAATAAACCATTTCATGCTGGCATATGGTTACCTCTCCAGTTTCAGTCCCTGTAAAGAAGTGCAGGGGCTTCAGCTGTTTTGCAGTACTGTAGATAAAAACTCTGTGCCTCTTGTCTTTAGTAAGCCTTGATGTATAGTTTGAACTTATGGTATATGACTATTTGTTCTACGATAGAGCACTAGTTTTGGTTTTCTATTTATAAAATGTATTTTAGTGTCTGTATTATTTTTCTCTAGGTTATGCAGGCAATGATTTTCTCATTGAAACAGCTTGAACTAAAAGGCTTAAAGTTTAAACTTATCTTTTGTTTAGTATTAGTGTTTATGAAAAACTTTCAAACATGTTTTGGTCTTTATTTCAGAGAAAAATTAGTCCTCTAACTCATACTGTTTATTATACCTTCTGAGGTGTGATTTCAAACTCTTTTTAAAGTCACCTGTCCCACATTTATAGCTCAACACACTTCAGCACCAAGTCACTAAAGTACAGGCAGAAATACGAGCATATGCTTAAAAGGAATTTACCTATTAGAATATGCTCAAGCACATGCTTTTATACTAATGTGCTTTATAAGTACAATGTTTCAAAACATCTACTCTCAGGGCAATTAGTTCATGTAGGTTTATGAAACTTCACGGAAAGGAAAAATTACAAATGCAGTCTAACCTAGTCCCCAGATCTTTTCATTGGCTTTACAAGAATGCAGGATAGAAAGGTTATTTGTAGGATCAAAACATTAATAAAACTACTTTGCAGATATTCAAGTTCAAAAGTTATTGTTTAGATAACTGTGGTGCTGTCTCCAGACCTCGAAGCCTTTGAAAAAATAATTGAATAATTCTGCATGAATTTGTCACTGAATTAAGAGGTTAATATTTCAAAAAAGAGCAACACCCAACATTTGACCTTTTCACCCGCACTGAAAACAGCAGCCACTTCATATTACCAGCTGTGGTGAAAAAAGGTGAAGAAGCACAGAAACTAAGACTCATTTAAAATGAGACTAAGTCATACCCTTAACAGATGGGACCAGATTCCCCAATTCCTCTGACCCTGAGAGCTACTCTTCAAGAGCATAATAAAACTGAGGTATAGAATCACAGAATCACTTAAGTTGGATAAGATCTCCAAGTTTATCCAACCACAAACCTAACACTGCCAAGTCCATCACTAAACCTGTCTGCCACATCTACAAGTCTTTTAAATATCTCCAGGAATGATGACACAGCCTGGGCAGCCTGTTCCAATGTTTGACAATTCTTTCCATGAAATTTTTTTTTCTCATATCCAGCCCAGAAAAATCCCAGTGAACACATCAGGTATAGGAAGTACAGTAATTTCACGAATACAAGCCGCAGCAAGAAGACTAAAATTATGGTGGAAACCCGGAAATGCGGCCAATATTCCGGTGCGGCTAATCTATGGACAAAAATGTGATATCTGCCCTTACCTAGTATCATGCTGGTCCAGTCCCGAGCCAAAACAGTCTGAAATCCATGGTTTCCCGTTGTTCCGACGATGAACCAATCAGAGAACAGCTTATTGCCTGCCTGTGGATGGCGGCGTTACTGAGGGGCGGGGGTTGTTATCGGGGTGAGTTACCTCGGCAGTTCGATAAAAGTGTGTGATATTTCTCTGTACTTTTTAAAGTGTTTTCAGTCTTGTGCGGCTACGGGGCTGGCTGGGCTCGCAGGGAGAGGGCTGGGGGAGCCTCTCTCCCCTCAGGGAGAGGGGTAGAACGGCCACTCGGCTCGCAGGGAGAGGGCTACAACGGCTGCTCCCCCCGCCCGGCTGCGAGGGCTACAACGGCCGCTCGGCCACGGGGCTGCGAGGGCTACAACGGCCGCTCCCCCCGCCCGGCTGCGAGGGCTACAACGGCCGCTTCCCCCCGCCCGGCTGCGGGGGCTACAACGGCCCCTCCCCCCGCGGGCTCGAGGGCTACAACGGCCGCTTCCCCCGTGAGCTGCGAGGGCTACAACGGCCGCTCCCCCCGCCCGGCTGCGAGGGCTACAACGGCCGCTCCTGTGCCAGCACGGAGATGTGGCTCCGCTTGGAGCTCAGCTGCCTGCCCGCGTGGCTGAGTGGCTGTTTAAAGGCAACACGGATCCATTGGGAATGCTCGCAAAATGACCACACTATTGTTCCTGTCTTTTTCGGCTTGTAAATAAAGGGTGTGTCTTTTTTCACTTGGAAACAATGTTTCCGAGGTCGGCAGTAAGCCAGTAAGCCCCGGCGATCCCGCGATTGTGTTACTAAATGACGACTTTGTGAAAGTTCGCTGCAAACTAAAGTGCGGCTAATATTCCGGGTGCGGCTTATCTATTAACAAAGGCAACAATGTTGCCAACACACCAGCAGTGCGGCTTATATTCCGTGCGGCTTGTATTCGTGAATTTACTGTATTTAGTCTGATTAAGATTTGGATAACTGCTCTTTTATTTTTTTGCTGTTTTTCAATGGAAGCAAGTTCCTTGCTAATTTCCTTTTCCTGTTTTCATACAGCCTTCGGACATGAAACTAGTGGAGGGAGAAGAGATGAAAAATCAAGCATATATATTGTGTCCTCCTTTCTAGATCTTCATGGACCCCAGCTGTGTGATGTGGAAGAAAAATTTCTGTGCAATGAATCCTCCCCGATAGTTTAAATCATCAAGTCATTGTCAAAAGGAAAATCTCTTCTAAGTACAATTGCTAAAGATACAGAGTTTAATTTCCAGAGCAGAATGAAAGACATCACTTTGAGCTGGTTTAAGAAACAACTTCATCGCAAAATGCTGCACCATATATATAAAATATGAGGAATTCAGTCATATTGATCCAGATCACTTCAAACTTGAGTAAAATCTGGGGAATTGAGTATTTTAAGATTTTAATAATACCATTGCCTTTTCAATGTTATCTAAGTTAAACCTTTGGATTAGACAGCTTCAGTTTGCCAAAAGAAATCATTCAGAAATCATTCAGGGAAATACCTGTATGCTGGATTTTTGTTCAGACACAGGATGAGAACTATACTTTTCCGTATTTCAGACAATGAGCTGGTGGTAAAATGGTTTCTGCTCTACATGAGGATGGGTGATAAATGCAGCAGCAATTGCGTATCAAGTAAATGTGGTATGAAATGTGGTTTAGAGTTCCATAAAACAGATGGCAATGCTTCTCCTCATAATAAGCAGAGAAGCTGTGAATTTGCAGCTTGAATTCAGTGTCCAGGAATAAGACCCAGCAGGGCAAGAAGGAGTTACACTACTGCAATCACAACTACTCTGCCATCTGACTGCACAGAACAAAACTTGTTTCCATCAGCTCTGGGAGAAGCCCCCCACCTTTACAGAGGGCCATTAAAAGAAGTCGCATATGAGAGGAAAACAGAAGCTAGGAAAAAAAGATTAATGCTAAATTATAAAAAAAGAAAAACCTCTGAGAGTCTAATCTGCTTTTCTGTATCACTGTTAGAGCCAATGTTTATAGCCAAGTCGCTGAAGCTCCAGCACTGTGCTGAAGTACTGTGTAATTGCTGGGGGATCTCGTCGCTTCAGAGGTGCAGAGCAATATGCATTTATCCTGCTAGTTCTGTCTGGGATGAGAGAGAGAAACATCTTCTGGGAGATTCTGTCAGAGTGATAAATAACAGAAATAATTTCTAAAACAAAGGAAATTACTGATTTGGTGAAATTTGTTATGTTCCAGATAAAGCAAGTCACTGAGCTCTATTTTATCTATGACTTCAGCTGCTGAACTAGGGCACGTTTCCATGATGTCAGTGCTCTGACTCTCAGTCCCTGTTGCATCTCCTGACTCAACAGCTCCAGAATTTTCTCAAGCACTCTTTAGTGCAGGTTTAGGGCTTTAATGTTGGAAATAAATCACAATAAAATAAGCATTTAGAGTTCTATTAGATCATGCATCTTCAAACAAATCAAGTGAGCTGTATTTACAGTATAAGGCTTTATGTGTCTGAAAAAAGCCTTATAAAATCTCCAAATCTGAGTTCCTCTATTATGCTTCAGGGAAGGATGTCCATATGGTCTTGGGGCATAGGAGCAGAAAAAAATAAGCTGACTAGTGAGGCTATATTACCAGTGTATATCAAAATGAGCTTCTAAAATCTCAGAAGCAGGAAGAAAGTTGAAAAATCAGATAAGATTCATGAAGACATAAGAAGATGGTTGCAAGATGTAAAGCATGAATTCCAAAGGAAGATTCAAAGAATTTGATCAAGCTAGCTCATCAAAAATATGCCAAGAGATGCCTTCTTCACTGCCTGTCCGTCTCCACCAGGATCAGAACATGGGTTCTTCAGCCCAGGAGATAAAAGTGTAACTACATCAAATAGCTGGGAGCTGAAAAGCTACTCTGATTCAAAAGTGAAATAAAACTCATTTTTTTTAAGCAGAAAAAAAAATGTGGCTGGAAAGAACATATCTAAGTTGCTCTGTTTCACTAAAAAAATTTTAAACTTGGGCTGACAAATATGTAGAAGAGATGACCCAGCCAGTTCAAATCAGGGTTAGATGATCTTTCAAACTGGCTACGGTGCCTTTTGAGCTAAGAGGGGGGTAGAAAGGGGGAGTTGGGGGAAGACCAAAAAAAAAATCAGAAAAGAAAAAAAAAACCTTTGTTCTCAGTAAGTTTAAGTGCCTGGAGAGCTGGCTGAGTCAAGACAGCATACAAGTCTCTTCTCCCAAGCAACCAATGACAGGAGAAGAGGACACAGTCCTAAGCTGTGCCAGGGGAGGGTTAGGTTGAACATTGGGAACAAGTTCTTCATATAAAGGGTGATTAGACAGTGGAATGGAATGCCCAGGGAGGTGGTGCAGTCATCACCCCTGGAGGTGTTTAAGAAAAGACTGGATGTGGCACTCAGTGCCATGGTCTGGTTGACAGGGTGGTGTTGGGTTATAGCTTGGATTTGACGATCTCAAAGGTCCTTTCCAACCTAATTGATTTTGTGATTCCACAAAATACAGGTATTGGATGTTTACCTTAGGCTACTAGTTTGTTTTCCCTCTCTGGACAACCAGAGAGATGGCATCATGACCCATTTCCCACTCAAACAGCAGTCAGAGGAATTGTCCCATAGGAGTATTGTACTCACTGACCACAGATGGAACCTAACTCATAGGCTTAGATCATCTATCCTGCTCTTAGATGATTTTAAGTAAGATAAATGCTACCCTCTCTTCTCAATACACCATGTCAGCAGAATTTTTAGGCTGTACATTATTTAGACTAATTTCTTTGAGACAAAGAGAGGGTTTTAATATATTACAATAATATAGTAGAAGCATGAAATATCTTTCACTCCAGAGATAATGCTCTGAGACATTATCAAATTTAAACGACACAAGGTTTTTATAGGTTCTGCTATTAAGTTATGTGTCTTTGTACAGTGATTCTGGGCTGTGTCATTAACTTCTGCAGAGCTGTGCAGCGTAGCTAAGACAAAAGTTCTGTGCAAATGTTTTACATTAACTTTCTTGAACATGGTCATACTTTCTTTGTAAAGAACTGACATTGTCTTCAATTAAAGTTTTCCCTTAAAAAAAAAAAAAAAAGCACTATTTGGCCCTTAGCTGTCCTGTGCATCTTAAAAGGAATTTATTCTTTTCCTTCCTATTGTTAAAAAAGCCTGACATACACATTTTCAATATATGCAGATCAATGTGGAGACTAAATAATCAATTCCATAAATGTGGGCAAGCGGAAATAAATTTTGTTTCTACATTCAAAACAGGGAAGATAAGTGATAGATTAAATTGATGTGCTTGTTTGCAAACAGTGATGACACTTAAGCTAATTTTGAGAGTTCAGGCAATGCCAAGATAGAGAGGAAGGAAATGCTTGTTGATCCGTATTCTTTGGAAAGGACATAAGGGTTCTAGTCATCTTCATGTGTCATGCATTCTGACTGTGAAAAGGTGACCAGGTTTAAGATCACACAAAAAGTGCCATAGTCTGTTTTTTTTGCTATTTTTTACTCCTTTTTCTTTTCATAGATTAGGAAATCTTGTACTTTAAAGTGGTTGGTTTTGATCTAGACAGTTTGTCTAAATAAATGAGTCAGTGCTACATTTTGACTCTCCTTGATTGACTGTGTGAAAGGAATTCTTGGCTAAAGTCCATTTCCAAAGGGAGAGAAGCCAACAAGGGTTGATTGGTACAGTATGGAAGCCAGTAACTATATGTATTTGGAACCAGCACTCTTGGCCACTGGTCTGTTTTCTTCCTGTTACCTTCCTTCAGTGTTGCCACAGCAGATTGCCAAAGCACAGTAATTTTGTTTTAAAAAGGAATAAAATTTCCTTCAAAGTATTGTTGGTGGCTTATCCATCTTGCCTGGCCTGATGTTGTACAATATATGTTTTTCACTGACATCCTCAGTTATTGCAGATAGGTCAGTATACTCAGCCTTCACCCTTTTAAAATGATGGGAGTTCTGTCTTATCTGTGACAGATTTCATGTTAACTTCACTGGAATCTGATTTTTGTTTTTCCATGGCGGCCGCTGAGGCAGAAACCATGTCATGGAACAAGACAGCCAGACACCAGAACTGAACAAGAGCCTGTATGTAGAAAATTTATTTAGGATGAGCATTTAAATATCTGCCATGTGTTGTTATATTTGGAGTTAACACTACTGTGCATGTGGAAGAGGTGGCAGCAAACCTGATGTTAGATAACAAAGTCCTTTGTTTCTACAGTATCAATTCGCACTGAGTGCTAAAGTAATAGATAGTCGTGTAAAGAGTCAATTATGAAGTCTAAATATTTATAAAATATCATTTTGGAAGTGTGGCCAGTGGGTCCATATCTAGCTCTTACAGTCAGTATTGAAGTGGAAGCAAGAATGGAGCTTCTTCATTATTTAAAAATAACAGTGTTTACAAATTAGAGCACTTACCTTTCTAGTTTATAAATAATTTCCCCATGGATGACAAATAAAATAGTTAATTATTGAGGAAATTATATGTTTTTTTCTAAGAACCTTAGAGCTCTTTTTTCAGCAAGTTATTTATTTCCTGTACAAGTTCATTGTTTAAATAACATTGCCTTATCAAATTCCTAGACAACTGTACTCATTCTCATAAGATCCATTAATTTCTGTAAGATCTATATTTATTTGAATTATCCTTTGTAATGGGAGTCATCCTTTTTTGGTCCTTTTTTAGAGAATTTTTTGGTTTTACTTTTAAATTTGTCATCTTTTTTTAAGAGGGGAAAAAAATGGTTTGACATGGTTTCACTCTGCTGCCAAAGGCTCAGATCACCTTGGTACTTAGTGGATGTGTCTGTTTATCTAAGACTTGAACTGGACAATAGATTTCATGTGCCTTTTTGTGCCAAGGTAGAGGGACTTCAATTTCTGAACTAAATATTAGCCTGGGAGGAGTACTGGCAGGAAAATATCCATTTTAGAAGTTGTGAGCAATGGGTCACTCTCCTACTAATCAAAATAAGTGCTGTCATTGTGGATGTGAGGGAGAATCTAAGTATGACTTTACTGAGACTGGCCTACTTTTCTTAGGAGCCTGCCTGGCCTATTTGCCAGGTGTCATTTCAGAAGCATCTTTAATTATCTTCAGATATCAGATTTGCATGTTCCGATATGAAATCACTCTCAGAGAGGATCTGCTTTCTTGTTGGAAGGTTAATTTGTTTAGCTTCAATTTACCATTATTGGGGTATGTATAGCCTTTCATTGCAAGGTCAAAGAGCTCTCAGGTATTTTTTGTATAACTGTGTACCTACTACAAAGCCACCCCTCAGCCATGTATTCAGTGAAGTGAAATACAGCCTTGCTCAGATCTCTGAAAATCCCATGACCTTAAATTGTGAAATTAAGCCATTTATCTGTGCAAAAGTAAAATCATTGTCACCATTTACGTGTTTCATATATTTTCCCCCTAGATAGATATGTTAAGAATTATTTTGGATTTTTGCAGCAGTATCACGAGTGATTATTCTCATTCACACTGGGAGTACTTTATAACAATACTGGGTTTTGCTCTAGATAAGCTCACGTGCTTATGTGACATTGCAAAGCTGACACAGTTTTCTGCTTTTAGTTCCTGAGATAACAGTTTTGCAGCCAGCTCAACTGTATTTTCATGAACTGCAATGCTCTAGAAATTCCTGGCTTTAGGATGCCTTTTTTTTCCCCCCACTCAGCTACATCTGTGTTCTTGGTTCTCACAAACCATGCTTTCAGTGTTAAAAACAGATTTCATTGGACTAAGACAGCTAATAAATTGGTTCAGATTACACTGAAAGCATAACTAGCTGTCTTTACTGTTTGCTAATTCACTAATCCCTACGCCACTTGAAAATGCCTGTGCTAATATTGTGGAGCTTTGAGAGAGTTAAAACTGATGGTAATCTCATCCCATCTAGTTTGAGTAATCCTGGACACGCTTTTAGCAGCAATGATGTTCCATGGGAATGCTATGGCAACATCAAAATGTTGGCTGTCTAGCAGGCTTACTGCATCCTGTGCATGATCCGTGAATAAACAGAGGAATTTAGTTCCCGGGGTGTCAGTCTGGCACATTTCACAAGCACTACATTCACTTACCAAAAAAAAGTCAGCCAGTCATACAGAGAAAGTGCTACAGTGACTGAGTGATAAATCGCCTGCTGCTAACCCTTGTATATACTAACTCTAAGAAGCTAAAAATAGATCATGCATGGCTTAATTCAGACAGGAAATATACTCTCCATCCATTTGTTTATTATTTTTGTTCCAGATGCTTTTCTTTGTTCATACTTTTTTTTTTTTTAGTTTTTCTTTTCTTTTTTTTTTTTCCAGTACATCTTCTTTCTAGACTGGAACTTTCACTTAGATGTGATCTTCCTCTGAACCAAAGGTTGGAGATAAGGTCATTTGAAGTGAAGTACCACGTTTGAGTGAAAAAGCCCAAAAGGAATATTAGTCCAGGGTTCAGTGCATAGGAACATATTCCTATTGTTTCTAGTCTGCTGCAAATGAGAGTACAACACTGTGTTTGCACTTGGTTCTGTCATGCAGTGATTTCCAGCTCCTCAAAATGAATATAAGCTTTATGCCGACCTATTAGTGTCTTTCCCTGTGTATCTTGAAAAAAGGAAATGCAAGGACATTTATAGGATTGTGTGGGTCTTTTAGATGGCACCTAAAATCAACAAGATGGGAGCAGGGTAGACCTTACTCCATTAACAGTAAGACCTCAAGCTCCCTAGACACAGATCCCATGCTTGGGAAGACTCACTGAGAAGAGATCAAAGAATCACAGAATGGTTTGGATCAGAATGGATCTTAAAAACCATCTGTTTCCAACTCCCCTGCCATGGGCAGGGATATCTTCCACTGAACAAAGCCCCATCCAACCTCTTCTTGAACACTTCCAGGAATGGGACATCCACAGTCAGTGTGGGCAACCTGCTCCAGTGCTTCAGCACCCTGACGATGAAATATTTCATCCTAATGTCTAAACTAAATCTTCTCTCAGTTTAGAATTGTTACTCCTCATTCTATCACTGCACTGCCCAAGGACTTCCCCATCCTTCCTATATGCCCTTATAAGTGCCCTAAGGCTGCTGTAAGGTCTCCTCAGACACTTCCAAATGTTTTGTGTGAGACTTACAATCCTGACTGAAACTGTCCGGGGAAGTTTCTCTGCAAATTATTCTCATGGTTTACCACCATTCCCATGAAAATATTTCTATCTTCAAGTTCCTTTTCTTCTAGTTATTTGAGCTTGTATAAATTCAGGCTATCTTTGTACTGCCCAATGTCTGTTTTGTTTTTTACTCCATGAATGTGAACATCATTCTTAAAGATTCTCTTTGGTAGACATAGGTAGAGTTCCCTGAGCACAACTGAGGTGTGTTCAGAACTGATAGCATCTGAACCAGATGCTATCCCACTGAGGGGGGAAACTGGTGAATACAGCTCCATAAAATATATCAGTTCCACACTCAGAGACAGTCAAATATTTTTTTTTAAAAAAACAGCTGCTAGGAAATTTTAGGAAAGACCTACACAATTAAAGGGAAAATACCCTCTTGTTCCTATGTAAGTCAGATGAGTAGGCAGGGGCTACTCTTGAAAATGGCAAAGACACAGTTTAGGGAGGATGCATTGTACGTATCCAGAAAATGGTAAAAGTGGGTTGGCCTTAATTGTGTCTCTTTCAAACCATTAACTCTAGTTCTGAAACTAATATGAACTAGGATCAAAACCAACAAAAGGTGATTCTTCATGCAACAGTACATGGGTGACTCTCCTTGTCAAAGAAAATGAAACTGCAGATGCAACATTACAGGGGTTCAGGAGAAAAAAGGGGACAACTTAAATCTTAGCCCACTGACAAGGTAACAGGCTGACTGCATCCTCTGCCAAAGCCCAGTGTTGCCATTATGATGTTTGATCCCTTCCTCACCTTTATACAAAACTGGAAACAAGTGAATTTGAGATCCTGTTTGAAAAAGACCCTATTTATTTACTTTTTCTTGTTGTTCTGACCTTTGGTTAATATCTCTGGATAAAGGCTGACATATAAAACTAACCTTAAGACAGAAACAAGATCATGATCATGAATGCCAAATTTCTGCATTAGAACAAGCTGATAAAAGTGTTCTAAAGATTAATGAAGCTTTTGCGACTTCTAAAACTGATTTAAAGGAGTAACTTCTATGTACAAAGGTGGTTTAAGTTCAAAACCTTCCAGCTCAAGCCTTATTTTTGTTGAACAAAGCAATGAAAACTCATCTCTGCACATGTTTAAAGATTGTATTTTAATCACAGACTGAAACAGAATGATTTACAAAACTGATGGTTAGATTTAAAACCAACCACTACACCTTTCTGTGGGAATATTCCCCCCACACCCTAGCAGATTAGGGATTCAAGTGAAGAACAGAGCTGTTCATGTTTGCCTTTGGGACTGAACAGTGATTTCCAGGATGATGACTGATGCTGCAAGATTTCACCTAAGATGCTTTTCAATGCATTTCATTTACCCAGCTGAAAGTGGCTTCTTCTAGAGAAGCCTGTTGGCTTCATCAGAAATCCCAACCATCTTGCAGCTTTCTGTCCAGAGCACTCTCTGCAGCTCCTCATCATATGCTACATCAGCCGATTTTGTCCTTTCCTCATTGTAAAGGTAGCAGCCACCAGCTCCTTCCATCTCGGGCGATATTGCTGCATAGATGGTTGTAGAGGCTCCTTCCTCTGGGGTCTGCAGAAACAAAAACACCCAAATTCAATGAGGCAGGTACAGCAGAAGAATTATATTACCACCATAGGACCTAATCAGTGAAAAATATCTTCCCTAATTTTGCTTTACACTTCTGGTCCTTATGCAAACCTGAAGCTTGTAATAATAAGAAAGCCACTTATTCAATTGGCAGAGTCCATTTCTTCAACAGTGCTATTTTAAGATAGCTTAAAGTCAGAACAGATATATGGAAAACTCCAGTCTATTTTTTCAAGAGTTAGTCAGATGGAGCATGCAAAATAATTGATTTAGCTTTCACAGTTAGAGCTAATAAACCCAAAAGCAAGCACAAATATTAAAATCCTAGTTTAATTATTCATTTTGCAAGGATGAAAGGGTCTGTGCTCTGCCTTAAGAAGATGAAGGCTATGCTGTACATGCAATGTGCTCATTGTAACAACAATGTGACATGAGCAAAGGATCATGGAAACCATGACAGCAAATTAAGATTCTGCAGTTCAGTCCGAGCAGGCAGGTAAATGAGGGAACTGTCTTTTAGCCACAGCATAGTTATCAGGGTCCTCCTCTGTCATAAAGCAAAATGGTGAATGATCTACTATGTCTGCTATACCATGAGTATTAAATGAAAATTTATAAGTGAATAGCTTGGAGTGATAACTCCTTTCATCCTGAGTATATGCAAAATTTTTTCATTCTGCATTCAGAAGGATCACTCAGCTACCCCTGAAATTATTTCCACGGCATTTTAATTCTAATTAAAGGACATATTTAAAACACAACTTTTGATATGCTTTGCCTTTATCAGAGATATAATTATGATCAATGCCTGCTAGACAATAATGTATCATTTTGCAATCCTTGAGTCATCATCTGAGGCATTAAAAGTACTGATGCTGCTCAGAGCTTTGTCTGCAGTACCTGACAGGATGTCTTTTCCTGAAGAACTCACTTGATGAATGAGAAAATAGTGAATAGGTTACTCAATGCCTTATAAAACTAACAAATCTAAGTAATTGGAAGATTTTTGTTATGTTTGGGTTTTTTAGGAAAAGATTGTACTGTGATACTCTGTCTAAAATAACTTAAAAATGCTCATTTAGCTTGGTTTAGTACCCACTACAACGTCACCCCTCTTTATCCTAAGGGAAATAGTGCTATTTACACCCTGCACATAATGTAAATAACACAGAGGGCCTGCAGAATTCTTTGCTCACAGAGTGGCTAATAAAACGATCAGCTGTGAACAGCAGTATAAAATATCTTGATATTATAAAGTAGCAGAACAATGATTAATATGAGAATCATATTTTATACAACTTATTCTGGATGACAGAAAAACTGAACGTTTTTTACATATTCTTGTGCTTTGCTTAAAAAAACATAGTGACACAGATAAACCAGTACTTCATGTGATGGTTCACTGGACCTTATGTTCCTGAGTTTAACAGCTCTCCAGCACAAACAGACATAAATGTCAATATCATGACTCCCAAATCTTAATGACAACAGCTGAACACTAAAATGCTTTAGAAAAAATTGTCTGTGGGAGGAATTTGTGTGATTATGTTCTTACGAGCAGGGCTTTCTACAGCCTCAGAGACTGGTCTGCATGGATATTGCCACAGCATCAGAAATACCATGCTGCCTCTGCTGATTCAATGGTAAGGTTCTCCCAGGACATGCAGAATTTTTCCAGAGTTTTACTTTTGACGATATGCCTGTTAAGTTCCCCACAGAGGAGATCTATAGCAAGAGGGTAATCAAACACTGGAGGTGGCTTCCTAGAGAGGTGCTTGGTGTCCTGAGCCTGTCAGTGGCATTTGAACAGGCATTTGAACAATGCTTTTAAGAGCGTGCTTTATTATTTGGTCAGTCATGAACTGGTCACTGCTATTGTAGGTCCCTTTCAACTGAAACAGTCTACCCTATTCTCTTCTATTAAAAATAATATCAAATATTTTAAAAAAAGGTTATGCACTATTTGAAATTGCTTACATGCCCACATTGTGACTTACAGTAACACTGACCATCCATTAAAGTCAGTTTGTGCAACTTTTCATATGATCTACTTTGCTCCTCCCATCCACCATATGTAATACGCTGAGTTGAAACTTCTGTGCAAAATTCCTTTTTAGCTTCTACCACCTGTTGCTAGAAGCAGTTATCTAAACATGTGAAAAAACCCAACTACACTACATTAGGGAATTAGCCATCACTTGAAGTGTTCAAGGCCAGGTTGGATGAAGCTCTGAGCAGTCTGATCTACTGGAAAACATCTCTTCCCATGGCAGGGGGATTGGAACTAGAGAGTCTTTAAAGTGGCTTCCAACCCAAGCTATTGTAGGATTCTAGGATTCTAGATACTATGGAAATCTAAGGAAAGCAAATTTTTCACTGCAACACAGAGTGAGTTGCTTGTGTATGACTAATGAATTGTATTATTCCATCTTCTGAGTGCTTAATTAACGATGAAAATTTTAATTTTCCCTTTCTTTATAATCTCTTCATTGTTTTGGCATGTTTTCTCTTTTAATGAAAGTAAAAATGAAATCCAGCACCAGGGTGCCCTGACCCTCCCTCCTGCTGGGAGGATGACCTATTTGTTTTGAGAGGCTGCAAGTAAAGCACATGTTGCAATTCCTTCTCTGGATCTTGTCCATGCCTACTGTGACAACAAATTCTCATCCACACGCACAGTTGAGGCTCTTTCTGGGAAAGTGTTGGGTCTACCACACACCCAAAAATCAACTGTAACAAACACAGAGACAGACATGTGCAGACATCCTGTCTGCGCACCAGTGCCTGAGGACCTCTTGGGAAGGATGAAGCTGGCAACAGGCTGCAACCACTGGAGCAATTAATTTGTATCTGGACAAGGAGCAGGATGAATTGTCCCAGCAGTGGCAGACTCACTCGTGGTTGCCAACTTTCCTTTGAAGAGCTTTTCCATAGCTTTTCTTCTACCACATGACAGGCCATCAGAAGATGAGGAGGAACCACAAAGCCCTTGGAAAATGGCCACAAACAGGAGACTACTGTCAAAGCAACACATCTGACCCACGCTTTGATGCCAGCAGCTTTCTAGGAAGGAGAGCACCTGATAAAGGACCACAGAAATCACCAGCCAGTGGACAAATATCTTAACCTATAAAACCCCAGGACGTTTGTCATGATGCTCTATACAAACATACAATGAAAAAACTCCAACTGCACCACATTAAGGAATTAGTCATCACTTGAAATGTTCAAGGCCAGGTTGGATGAAGGTCTGAGCAATCTGGTCTAGTGGAAGATGTCTCTTTCCATGGCATTGGAAGTAGATGGACTTTAAAGTTTCTTCCATGAAGTATTATACCAAGAGTTCCAGGTAAACAGGAGTATAATTCAAATCACAGGGGAGGATTCTCTACACACTGCCTTAAAAAACAGTAAAAGAATAATATTCATATACATAGAATCAGTAACATCTTGTTCATTAATTGACTGACTTGTCCCAGGAGAAAGAATCAATGCGCAAAGATTCTTAACTCTTCAGATAGCAACTTACTTGTAACTGATTTTTTTTAAATTGGAATTTTGCTTACAAACTGTTATTATTATCCAAGGAACTGTAATTAATGCCTTTGTAATATACAGGTAAAACTGAGTTCTGCTTAACTTCTTTGTAATGAAATTCTGAACTTGTATTTCTCTTTGCTTGTTATAGTATTGATCACAACTTTTACTTTCTTTTTCAATTAGCTACATGTTTGTCTTCAACAGTAAATAAAGATCTGATTGAAAGTATGCATCTTTGCTCGTTAGATGTATAAGTTGTGGAAGGAGAGAAAAGATAGTATGTGATCAGCTTATTTATGCAAAATTTTACCTAAATACATAAAATGACATAGACACTATCTATTCCCAAAAGCTTTTTTCTTTTTACAGAAGCTCTGATTTAATTTTTTCTTAAATATTCATCAATTATAACTCCGCAACAAAGAATAATTTCCCCTCAGTATGAAATGAAATATTCTGTTCTAGGAAAACTGGGACGCGTGCTAAGAGGGTTTGTACAGTAATTTCACGAATACAAGCCGCACGGACTATAAGCCGCATTGCCGGGTGTTGGCAAACATTTTGTTCTTTGTCCATAAATTAGCCGCACCCAACTATAAGCTGCTCTGTCGTTTGCAGCAAGGACCCACGTGCAACAAAGTTGCCAAATAGTAACAGAATCATGGGATCGGGGGCAGGGGTTTACTGGCTCGGCTCAGGCCGTGAGGGCTCGGCCCGCTTGGGGTGTCCCAGCTTGGCGCTGCCACTCGGCGGGGCCGCTCGGGGACGGCCACCGCCTCTCGGCTTGCTCACCCTGGCGCAGTGCTGCCCCATGGTGGCAGGGGGGGCACGGAGCCCACTGGCACCCACAGCAGCGGTGGGAGGAGGGGAAGGAACGCCCCTACTCCCACGGCAGGAGGGAGCCCCCTGCCTCCCTCCCAAGCTGCGGGGATGGCAGCACGGAGCCCCTACCTCCCCCGGGCTGCGGGAGAGGAGGGAAGGAGGGAGCTCCCCTGCCTCCCTCTCCCTCCTGTGCTGCCAGCAGGCATCCCGGTTCCACCCGCTGCACAACAGACTAACTAATTTGTAACAATCGCGTATCCCGTGTTTTACTGGCCGGTGCTCGGCTCAGCACCTCGGTTTGCACTTTTGGGGTTGGAAATATCAGAAAATTATTCACATATTACCCTGAGTGTAAGCCGCATTTCTGGTGTGGGAGCAAAATTTTAGTCAAAATGGTGCAGCTTGTAATCGTGAAATTACTGTACTTTAGTTTTGCTTTGTAAGTATTTGTTAGTTCATGCATTTTGATTAATGCAATTTTGAGGGATGTATAATTTTCTCCATACTATGTGCTAATTCTTGCAAAATGTATTAGCTGACAACAGTCAGTTCCTACAGCCATGTCACTACAAAATATTACATCCTTTCCATTTGTCTAAACCAGGAGCAACAGCTTAACTCTTTAGAAATCATGGTCTGCATGATGGCTTTGTGGTGCTTTCCATGATAATCCAGTACTCAACCACTTCTACCTTCACCTGAATTCATAGCTCAGAGTCCTGGGTAGAGAGTAATGTTCAGAAACCACAGAAAACTGGACTGGAAAAAAATGTAATAAGCTCCTATAATTCCTCTTCTGTAATCCCTTCATTTTCTCAGTAGCACTTGCAGCAACTACCAGCAAACTGTGACAACTGTTCTATGTGTCTTAAACACTGTGACAAATAGCTTGAATGGACAGCATGCATATACTTCTATTTGTACTGGTAACAGGGTTAGCCATATGATTGAAAAAGAAGTAGTGATACAAGCCACGGTATCAGGGGACTTAGGACTTTGGAACAGCTTCCCCTCATCCCATTCAATCAGAAAATTGTACTTGATTTGTATTTCATGAATTCAGGATTCTGCCATCTTGATAGATTATAGGAGGGAAGGTTGGCCACACAGGACAGAGACCAGCTGGCAGAATCACTCACTGACATCACAGCTGAGTTTTGAGAGACATGAGCAAGAGGTCAAACAGAGAGATGTGCACACAGGACTGCCTGGTAAGCTGAAAGATCACTTAAGGCTTAGAAAAAAACATCTTAAAATACCTTCATCCCTAAAACTTGTGCTGATGAATACATCGAGTATTGATGGAATAACCCCCATCAGCAACATTAGGTAGACTGCTGTAGGAACTCTCATCAAAAGTGGGCTTATAACATTGGTCCTAGCTCATGTGCCATTCATAAAATCATGCACTTTTCAGTTCACATGGGAAATCTACTCATGAGCTGATGAGTTAAATGAGCTTGCAGATGTTTTTTGGTTTGGGAAATTTACTCATGAGCTGATGAGTTAAATGAGCTTGCAGATGTTTTTTTGGTTTGGTTTTCTTTCTGCCACAGGTGTTCATGGTGTTCGTTCTGTGGCTTAGTTTTTATAAACGAGTGAGCTCCATCAGGCCATTCCTGGAGTGGGTAACAAATTCCCTGGTTCCAGCTAGGAAAACACAGAAAGCACTGAACAGACCATCTTCTGGGCATCAGTACTCAGGACTTTTGCCTGTGTTCCTTCACCTTCCTCAATGATAATTAATCTGGTAATATTTTTAAAATGCTGGTATATTACTGACTTGCTTCTGTTCCGAAAAATTCTGTATATGCAAAGTTTTCTTATTTTTTTGTCTTTCTTCAGGAAATACAATTATCATCTGTGATACCTGAGCAGCACTATGCATATACACTGTAGGGATAAGCAATAACAAAGAGAACATGAAACTACTGTTACTTGGCACAGTGAAGTCTTTCACCTACTTGGCAGCAGCTAGTGGAGGGGTGACACCCAGTCACCCTCAATGCACTGCTTGACTCTCAAGAACAAAGGCAAACACAGAACATGCAATAGTTTGAAAAATTTCAGAAATAGAGTACCTGGGATTGTGTTCCCATGAATATTAAAGCAAACAAGCTTGCGAGAAGCAAATTACCTTTGTTCTGGGGTGCACTGATTACTATGGTCTGTGAATCACTGAATCATTTCAAAGCCAGGTGTCTTGGGAAGGAAGAAACCAGGTTACAGTAATTTCACGACCATAAGGCGCACCGGACTATAAGGCGCACCCCCCGGGAGCCGGCACATTTTGCAACTTTGTAGATCAGATAAGGCGCACCGGTCTATAAGGCGCACCGGGTTTTTTTTTTGCAGCGAGGCTCCGCCCCCAGCTCCTCCCGCACGCTTGCTGGCCGAGGCCCCGCCTCAATCCGGCAGCCATTGGCTCCCGGGCCTGCCTGTACCCGGCAGGGCCGGGCTATGCCCACCGCCGCTCCGTGCAGCATCCCCAGGGCCTCGCTGTTCCGGGAGTTCCCTGGCGCTCCGGGTGACCCAATGCCGGCAGGCTTGCCCCGTGCCGCCGCTGCCCCGATTCCAGCTGCTTGCCCCCTCCCCGCGTGGCAGCCGCTCCGATTCTGGCGGTTTTCCCCCTCTCCGCATGGCGGCCGCCGTGCTTCTGGGGGTTTTCGCCCCCCCCGCGCGGCGGCCGCCGTGATTCCGGGGGCTTTCGCCCCCCCCGCGCAGCGGCCGCCGTGATTCCGGGGGCTTTCGCCCCGCCCGCGCGGCGACCGCCGTGATTCCGGGGGCTTTCGCCCCCCCCGCGCGGCGGCCGCCGTGTTTCCGGGGGCTTTCGCCCCCCCCGTGCAGCGGCCGCCGTGATTCCGGGGGCTTTCGCCCCGCCCGCGCGGCGGCCGCCGTGATTCCGGGGGCTTTCGCCCCGCCCGCGCGGCGACCGCCGTGATTCCGGGGGCTTTCGCCCCCCCCGCGCAGCGGCCGCCGTGCTTCTGGGGGTTTTCGCCCCACCCGCGCGGCGACCGCCGTGTTTCCGGGGGCTTTCGCCCACCCCGCGCGGCGGCCGCCGTGATTCCGGGGGCTTTCGCCCCACCCGCGCGGCGACCGCCGTGTTTCCGGGGGCTTTCGCCCCGCCCGCGCAGCAGCCGATCCGATCCCTGCGGCTTTCGCCCCCCCCGCGCAGCAGCCGATCCGATTCCTGCGGCTTTAACACCCCCCGCAAGGGAGCCGTCCCAATGTCGGCGGGCCGGCCCCGCGCGGGGGCGGCCCCGAAGCCGGCGGGGAGGCCCCGATATCGGCGGGTCTGCCCCGCGCGGGGGCGGCCCCGATGCTGGCGGGGAGGCCCCGATACCGGCGGGTCCGCCCCGCGCAGGGGCGGCCCCGATGCCGGCGGGGGCGGCCCCGATACTGGCGGGTCCGCCCCGCGCGGGGGCGGCCCCGAAGCCGGCGGGGAGGCCCCGATACCGGCGGGTCCGCCCCGCGCGGGGGCGGCCCCGATGCCGGCGGGGGCGGCCCCGATACCGGCGGGTCCGCCCCGCGCGGGGGCGGCCCCGAAGCCGGCGGGGAGGCCCCGATACCGGCGGGTCCGCCCCGCGCGGGGGCGGCCCCGAAGCCGGCGGGGAGGCCCCGATACCGGCGGGTCCGCCCCGCGCGGGGGCGGCCCCGATGCCGGCGGGGGCGGCCCCGATACCGGCGGGTCCGCCCCGCGCGGGGGCGGCCCCGATGCCGGCGGGGGTGGCCCCGATACCGGCGGGTCCGCCCCGCGCGGGGGCGGCCCCGATGCCGGCGGGGGCGGCCCCGATACCGGCGGGTCCGCCCCGCGCGGGGGCGGCCCCGATGCCGACGGGCTCTCACTTCCGGGGTGGCAAATGTTGCAACTTTGTAGATCAGATAAGGCGCACCGGACTATAAGGCGCACTTCCGGTTTTGGGGGGAGATTTTAGTCAAAAGGGTGCGCCTTATAGTCGTGAAATTACTGTACTTTCTGGTGCAGGAGTCCAAGGGAAAATAACAGCAGCTGCTGTAGAGCCACAGCCTCCATGTGAAGACAGGGACTATGTGTGTTCAGTGTGCATTGTGTAACTTGCACTGTCTAGACCTCCTAAGGTGATTGTTGCTTTGAAAAGGCCAGACAAAAAGTAATCCATTGAAATACCGAGTATGAAAACACAGGCGAGAAAGGAAACCATGACGCAGGTGTGTGGATGTGTTCAGCCACCTTTGATCAATAAGGTTGCAGCAGCTGACTTTATGTCCTGGAGAGACCAGCGGCCAGGACCAACTGCTGGGTCCCTAGGAAGCCAAAGCTGCCAGACAAGTGTGGCAGCACAGCTTTTCAGCAATCTCTGCCTTCACTCAAAAGCCCTGGTTTCTATCTGCATTCTCTCCTTCCTTCTAGTCTTTCATATGTAATTTGCTATTATGCTATTTCTATCCAATTTCTGCCTTGATAATAGACTTGAAAGAGATATTTTATTGAATATAGTTCTCCCTAGATACCCAGTCAGCAACCAAATTAATTTCTCTTCAATCTCCTACTTGTGGCAATGAGAATTCTTTAGTAAATTCACTCCATAATAAAATTCTTTAGCTTTTGCCTTTGAAAGAAATAGCAGAAATGGCTAAAGTTAGTGTGAAGCCTTTCTCCTGACAATGTTGTGGCCACAGAAAACTAATTTCTTAATCAAAGATATAAACATATAATAAAATATGAAACTTCAATAAATTAGGAACACAAAGCAATTTTCACACTAAAAATGCATGAAAATTTGGAAGGAAAGAAGCTTTTATAATCTGAATAATTTATTATTTATACTTATAATTATTTATAATTTATACTTGGGGAAAACAAGTTTTCCCTGAGCACAAGGTACTGAAAGAGCTGGCAAACAGAGACAGAGAGTATCAAATCCTGAATCTCCTTTTCTTTTGAAAGCAAATTTTCTTAAAAAAAAATTCAGGTACACAGAGAGACTGGGAAATCCCATCTTCACATCAGCCCCTCCCTGGGTGGCTGGGATTCCTGTAGATAAGGCAGACTATGGAAGAAAGAGACTGTCCTCAAAAGGCTGTCAGGGTCAGTCTGTTTCTTAGGTGGCCAAAGAAGCAGGCACATGCCAGGACATAACTCCTCATTCCCCATGAACCTTTGGATGGAATTGGCAGTAGAAGGTTTCAATTGGTTTTGTGTCAGAGATATGCCTTCTGAGAAATCTGTTTTGCTGACAAATGGCCAAGTAGTTCTACTCTGAAGCCACGGGGTGAGTCTTGTTGCAGATTCAAAACATGAGCAAAATTTTACTGAGGAAGGCAGCTGCCATGACTCTGAACCCTCTTCTTATAAAGCAGCTACTTCAGGCTAAGCAAGTGTGCTGCTTTTGGCTGGGGTAGAGTTAATTTTCTTCACAGTGGCTGGTATAGAGCTGTGTTTTGGATTTGTGCTGAACATAGAATTGATAATACAGTGATATTTATGTTATTGCTGAGCAGGGCTTACAAAAAGCCAAGGCCTTTTCTCCTTTTTACTGTCACACTGGCAAGGAACTTGGGGGTGGGTGGGAGGTTGGCAGGAGTCACAGGTGGGAAAGGGGATCCCAAGTGACCAAAGAAGTATTCCAAACAGTATTTCATAATGCTTAGGATAAAAAGTAGGGGAAAAAGATGGGGGGACATTTGGAGTGATAGCACTTGTCTTCCCAAGTCATCATCACTTGTGATGGGGCCCTGCTCTCCTGGAGATGGCTGTCTGCCCATGGAAAACAGAGAATCAATTCCTTGTTTTCCTTTGCCTGTGCATGGTTCTTGTTTTCCCTATCAAATTATCTTTATCTCAACCCATGAGTTTTATACCTCTTACCACTTCCAACTATCCCACAGGTTAGGAGTGAGCGAGCTGCTGCATGGGGCTTGGTTGCTGGCTGGTGTCAAACCACAGCAACAGGACATCATGGGTCATGTCAAATAGCATGAGATACTTGTGGTCCCAGGCTGGCCAGCTTTCTGGGCTACACTGAATCAAACCACTGATTTCAAGGAGCAGCTGCGACAGTGAACTTACTTGTAGGTAGTATAAATAACAACATATCTATAAATATTATCAATAATAGTAAATATATAAATCATAAAATTATATTTGTGTCTTAATTTCAAACTGAATGTCTCTTGGGTTAGAATTGTAATATAATGTTGGTGATGTGAGCAGGACTGTTTGTGAATCCATATTTTGCACATTCTAAGATATTGGATAGAGCACTAAAAGAAAAATATTCACTTTAAGTATTTTAAAATAGAAACAAGAGCCCAACTTTACATGACTGAATTTGAGCAGGGACTTGAAACTTTGGGTCAAAGTCATTAATCATGACTGAGTCCTTTATTCATTTTGTCAAGTGCTTTGAGGAATATTACTTTGCCTGGAGGCTGATCCCTAAGTTTGCTCTGTAGCAGACAGGGATGCCTTCAAAGTCAGAACTGAGATATCACTGCAGCCACTGAAATCACATTACACTTGTTACCGTGCTCAGCTCAGTAGCAGTATGCAAAATTTGACAGATAGGAGCCTGCTGCCCCAGACACTGCATAAACATCCAACCAGAAACACTCACTTGCTGGAACATCCAGTCTCTAGGAAATAAGACAGGCAATAATAGGCAGAGAGAGCTGAGGAAGTACATGTGCTTCACAAAATACTGAAGCCTCTTCTGGGAGCATAACACTCTGCCTGGTCAATGAGCTCTCTGGAAACCAGGTGATGTCCTGCTGCAACCTATTGCTAAGGATAAATGAGTTAAATCACTGAGAATTGTGCTGGATATCATCACATAATCTGGAACTTTCTGCAACATACAAGAGATTTATTGAAACAAATGTGCACATTAGAAGAGATGAGGAAAGAATGAGTCTCCAAATCCTAATCCTGATACCTTGCACACTAGGCTGTAACTCCTGTGTTTGTAAAGGAAAGCACACAATTTTTTTGTTTACTTCCAGCTTAAATTTTCAATGCATTATCTTACATGAGCACATAGGTCAGTCTTAGTTTCTTGAGTTCTTTCAAAGACAGATTTTGGCAATCAAAACAACACAGCAAAGTACACAGAAGTATTTGTATTTGAAGTGGTAGCTGCATTTTTAGCAGCCACAGGGAACAGGAGACACAGCAAGGCTCAAGGTGTTGTGATGATGCTCCTGAGTACATATACCTCTGAACAATTTATTACCTGCCTGCTCATGCAAAGTAAAATATCTTTGCTGGGTTTTGGTGAAAACATAAGAGTTCAGGAATAACATGTATGGAAACTTCTGACTTGCAGCCCCCTACCTGCATCTCTACATTCTCACTTACTGTTTAATAATTGACAAGTCATGTATCCTGTTTTCCCTTGTTAGAAAATAGAAACTCACACATCTCTCACTTCACAACTTTTTTATAATGACTTATTATTTTTTAATTATTATAAGAACTCAGGATGGGCATGGAACTCCTAAATATTTAAAAGAAAACCACAATACAGAAAGCCTTTATGAACTATGAGATCAAAAAGCAAAAAAGGACTGTACAGAACACAGACAAAATAAAATAACCCAAAATTACCTAAGTCAGCATCTATTTCACAGCCTATTCTGTTTTAAAGTGCTACAACCCCCATTTTGCACCCCAAACAGCAGCAGGACTATTTCCAGCTGTGGGCTCATCCAGGTGGAGGAGGGCTGGGAGAAGGTGGCTGCCAGCCTTGGTTTCCTACCTTTCCCACCTCCTGAAAACAGACAGTGAAGGTGTGAAAGTGCAAATCCTTTCCTGGATCACCAAGTAAGGTCAGCAGAGAACATTTCTGCCCCAGGAGTCAGGCAGGCCATCTGCCTGCACTGACAAAGATGAGGACCAGACCTAGTGAGGTGCACAAACTAACTCAAAATGACTACAGGGTGCTGCATCTATGCATTAATAGCATGCAAGATGAAAATATGTCTGGGAAGATGGGAGAGATGAAAGCAAAAGTACACTTTCCCCCAAATTTCTTAGCTCTACGTTGCAGTGGCATGCTAGCTGGGCTGTAATATGTCCTGCTGATGGATCTGCTCCACACAAAGCTCACAATACTCCCCAGAGTGACAGGAGAAAGTCAAAACTGAAAGGCAGATCAAAGTGGTGGGGAGGGAAGGAATCTTTTTCTGGAAATTTGTTTCACATAATTCCAGTTGCTGGCAATTTCATCGTTTAATCTTGAATGATAAACTAAAAAGATATAAACAAGAGGGTTAATTTATATCTGTCCCTAGTAAAATACCATGAAGATGGAAAACAGGAAGACTAGACTTATTTTCTATAGTTATTTTAGTGGAAGTCTAGAATTATGTGAGAGCGGCTCAGATTTTCTAATTGTATCTTTTTAAGAGAAAGTTAGTTCAAATAAGTAATTACAGATTTTACATCCTCGTTTTTGCCCAATAACTTCAGGCCTTTTCTGTTTAAGTAATAAAACCCTTGAAAAATTACAGTTCTCTTCATTTTAATTAAACTCTATTTTATCAGGAAACAGCTTTTAAAAATAAATTTTAAAAAAGAAAATCATATTGTAAACAGAACTACAATTTCCCATTTTCTATCACAATGCTATCAGATTGCTAAAGTCATGCAATAATGGATAGATTCTGAAACTATACTGTTGTGGAGCTGTCTATAAAGCTCATCCTTTGTTACCCAAGAGAAGTTCTAAGTTTAAAGGCAAAGGCTACATTCAGTTGCAAAGGCCACATTCAGCTGCAAATTCACGTATCTGAATGCTTATTAACCCACCAGAATCAACTTGTTTTTAACAAAATAACTAAAAATGCAAATGTAAAGGAGGACTGAATCTGATTATTCAAATCAAGCTTTTTGTTGTATAGACTGAAAGTGAATTTAAGCTCTGTAACTTAAATCCTTTTGTTTAAATCAATCAACCTCAGGGCTATTCACTATCTGCAAAGGAATCTATTGATGGCTTAAATTCAGAAGAGACCCAAAGAACATGTATAACTTTAGACAGGCAAAGAGTGCCACTGATTTAAATGAGATTAGTCTTTAAACCTACGACAGAGAAGATTTGAGGCATCATATCTTTAACTGCAGAGCTTATTAGAGAGAGAAAACACACAGACCTTCAGCCACACAAATGATTCCCAAGGTTTGAAATGGAAGCAAAAAACTTTCATCTTGAAAACAATTACTCAAGAGTTTAAGCTCATCACATTTAATCAGCTAAATGGTCTGAAAGAAGGGCAAGCTGCAGAGAGGGGTATAAGCCTGTGGAGAGGTGATACAGTTATTCATTTGCAGGGGCTCAAAAGGAAAAACAAGCATCAGTTCTTGCCAGTGGAACAGATAAAGGAAAACATGAAATGGCATACATGCAAAATTGTTAACTACTGGTAAATAGAAAAACCCAGATCTACTATCCACTGGAGGTGTCAAATTTAATATCTAGGCTTATTTCTAAGGATTTTTTGTAAACCTTCATTAAGGAGGATGGAATAAAAAAATTGTGTATCCATTGCAAAAGGCAGGATTGGATTTGGTGATAGATGTGGTCCTTGCCAGGTTCTTGGTTCCTTTTCCAGATGACAGAATCACAGAGGTGTCACACTGCTCT
Organism: Catharus ustulatus; assembly: GCF_009819885.2. Taxonomy (NCBI): domain Eukaryota; kingdom Metazoa; phylum Chordata; class Aves; order Passeriformes; family Turdidae; genus Catharus; species Catharus ustulatus. The sequence goes on along the minus strand of NC_046222.1, from coordinate 89,297,307 downwards.
ACAGGTGACACAGCCTACCTCATTGCTGTGTGAATGACCACACTGTCCCAGCTTTTGTTGGAGGAAGAATTGGTTCAAATTCCAAAAATCCATAGTGAATGATCAAATCTCATTAACTGAAACAGGACAATGAAAAACTGGAAAGGAGAAAACCATTTAATCCCTTTTACACCAAATATCTTCCCCAAGAAAGCTATTTTTAAAAATTTAAAAAAAGAAAAAAACACAACAAAAAGAGAGGTTGCGTGGCATTAATGTTAAAAATTCCAACAATCTTCCTGAAAGTTTTCTTATTCCTTTTATTTCGTCTTCAGGTAACTCCTGTCCCTGCAGAGTTTTTGACTAGGGCTTTGATACTGGGCTAATTCAGGGCTTAGGTAGCCATGGCCCAGACAGAGGCTCGCTCTTGGAGCACTATTGACAGACAAAATAAAACAGTGAGAATTAACCTCCCCAGGAGAGTTCCTGTTGCACTGGAATTCATAAGGCTTTTTGACATAAAGGTTAGAACAGTTGTTTAGAAAACACTGTGAAGTTTTGTGGTTTGATGAATACATTGCACTGATTCATCTGGTGCTGAAATAATTCACTTTATTTAGAAAGCTCAGTATTGAACTATGCTCTTTGGTAGTGTCATTTTGTTACACATATCCTTTGGCCATGATAGTTCAATCAATGAGCCCCCTCTGTCCCTGCTCACTCACTCACTTGAGGTACACTGCAAGCAGCAAAGCTCCAGATGATTAAATTTCTGCTTCCCAGAAAAATTCCCTGCTGAATTAATTCAGAACGGTGCTAAGGTTCAAGCAACTGCTTTTAACTCATAAAAGCACAGGCTGAGGTCTGAGCAGAGCTCAAACACCAGTGCTGGGTGCTATCCCAGCCCTCCCCTCTGCCTCTCCTGCCTGCACAGCCGCTTGCTTAAAATTCTGCTCTTCACCTGCAAGTCTGCACAGCTCTGCAGCCGCCTGTTGTTATTTAACATGTACTTCACAGTGGAATTGAATTGTTCCAATCAAGATTAGTTTCTGTTTCTCTATGTGGTATGCAAAGCATGTCTGCAGACAAAACTTTCATCCATTTCTCCACCTGCCTTTTCATTGTGCCCCACAACAATCTCATGGAGAGTCCCAGTGCTTTTTCATTCCCTTTTCTTCATGAATTCCTAAATGCCTCTTGCCAGGTCCTCACTGCAAGCTCACTGAGTGTGGCTGCTACATCAGTGTGCCACCTGCCCCGTTGGGTCAGATCCCTTTCTGGAATATGTGCGCCATGTGGAGGAGGAAGGGGCTCAGGGTAGGAGGATTTCCCACTGCAGCACCAACACTCGCCCTCCTGGATCACCCATCCATGTCACCAAGCCCCTTCAGAATCCAAAAAGGGGTAAAAAGGAGACTTCAAAGCATGAGCTCTTGGGGTAGATGGTATTTACAATCTGTGGTTCAAAGGAGCCAGCCCAAGCCTTATCATATTAGAAAACGGAGAGGAAAATGCTGGGTGAAATCTTGTCAATACATTGACCCAGCCAAATCTGATGTGTCAGGAGAAATGGTGGGCCCACAAGCAGTGCCAAACCCCTGGAGCAGGTCAGACAGCAAGGCCCCTCTTTGAAGCAAAGGAGTGGTGTGACAGGATGTTTCGCTGCTGGACACGTGGGGCTGCAGTAAAGACTTGTGAGTGAGGCTGGCCCTGGCCACCAGCCCAGCCAAAATCCTGATGGCTGCTTGGTCCTTGCCAGGGCATGGGACACTCCTGCAGCTTGGGGGACAAGCCACAGAGCCCCCTTTACTCTGCAAATCTGCTGAGCTGATGAGCCTATAAGGCTGCCATAGTAAAAAGGCAAGGGTTTCTGAGCAGAACAATTTTTATATAAAAATAATCTAAATGGCTGGGTTTATCAATTGCATAAACTCCTTAGTGTCCAGAACATAACTGACCTTTGCTTTTAAATCTGTGTTCAATAAAAGATGATTCCAGCTGATTGTGAACTTTGCAAAGCCTGTAACATGATTCAGGGAAGAATACATTTAATTTCCCTAATAGCTGCTGACAGTCTGTGAAACAAATAGTTTTAATTATTTTCTCCTTGGTGAATTTCAGCTCTCATCATTTAATCAAAAAGTAGCACATTACCAACAATTGAGATTAAATGGAGAGATGTACAGTAGGGAAAAAAGGAAATTACATTAGCACTAAACAGTGACAAATATGTCCTTCTTATTGCACTCTTGTCCTGATACAGCAGAACATTTACAATGCCCTGATTAAAAAAAAAAAAAACTTAAAAGCCCAAATGAGCCTTTTAGACTTTTCCCACTTATCCTGAGACGTATGACTACTGAAAATGTCAATGCAGTCTCTGCAATTAAAAAAAAATAAAAATTAAATACTCCTTTCACTTCTTGACAAACAATGTTCAGATCTTACACACTGGTGTAAAATAGGTGTTACTAATTTTTTACTGGCACTACTGAGGCATGAAAATAACTACAGAGCTAATCAATAGGTAATGACGGTATTTCAGGAGTAATGCTCTGTTCAGAGGAAAAAAATTACTGCAATTCACAAACAATTATTGACACCATGAAGCACATGAATCAATGCCCATTAGAGATCTGCACGTTATTTAAAATTTCTTCAGCAGTATTTGTCTCAGTTCCTTAGTCTCTGTGTAATTTTCCCTGCCTGTTATACTGTGAATATATTAAAGGTTAGTGTGAATATATTGATGAAAACTGGAATAAAATGTAAAAGCTAGGCTTCTGATGGATAAGTCCAGCTACTAGCAGTGGCATGACTATTACCAGAGCACTGTAGCCATGGGATTCAATGCAAAGCTCTTTCTTGCATAAGACATTTTTTGTCACAGAATGATCAAGATCTCACCTCTTAAAGTTCCAGTATAACTCTGATGGAATTCAATTTTTTTAAGTCTTCTCCATTGCTTTTTCTGCCTGCCATGGTTTACTGCTGAGAGCAGCTGGAAGGACATGAAGTGGCCAGAGCTGGAGGTGGTGTGCCTCAGGGCTTACTGAAGTGTACCAAAGAGACAGATTTATCACTGGCTCCTACAGGGAACCAAAGAAATCCTATTGGCCTAATTCTCTAAATATAGCTGTTTGCCTTGTTTTTATCGTTACCTCTGTGTAGAGCAAGGGAAAATCATGAAACAGTCCAAGGTACAAATCTGAAATCTCATTTGTTAACACAGGGGAGAGAACAACACATCTGTTCTTCACTTGCATAAACAAATATCCAAGATGTACAGGGCAGTGAAGGAGATGATAGCCACTGGATCTCACATTTTTCTTTTTTATTCACATGTGGCTTAAGACATGGCTGGTTTACAGCCTGATATGATACTCCTTTACTTGAGGTTTTAACTGCAAATCAATTCTGCTTAGCCTAGAACAAACATCTGGTCCTTGCTTAGAAAACGAATTGAAATAACATCATGCCTGCTATCAGAGCACAGCTACTTGAACATCTGACAACAGTTACCAGCAGCACCTGATAGGAGGGACACATTTTCAGAAGAATAAATGCCCAGCTGTGACTAAAAACATATTTGGGTGTCTTGCTATAGTTCTGCATAAGAAAACAGCAATCATTTTTAATTACTAACATAATAAAATGAGGAAAAGCAGCTTGGCTCTTGAAAAATTAGGGAGATTCATCTCCTAGTCTAAATTAATATTAAGAAGAATTTATAAATATTTTCAGACAACCACAGCAGAAAAAAAAGCACACCAAACAACAAACATAACCACAAAGAGAAATCCAGGGAGAAAACGGCACTAAGGTACACACCTTTACACAACATGTTTGTCTAAGGGAAAATAGATACCTGAGCCAAGTATGCTCTTGAACTCCTTCTCTGAAAATATAAACTCATTTCCAAAGAGCTTACCCAGGGTATTTTTTTTCTTTTTCTTTAGGCAAGTATGAGAAATCATAAAATAAGATTGAAAATTGTCTCAGCATACACCTCATTTGCAAGTAGTAGACAGCTGCTCAATCTCATAAAGCTTACTTTTGTGTTGAAAAGGAAATACAATTCAGATAGTACTCTGGCTGGAGCTAACTGCTGCTACATTAAATAAGTACAAATATAACTTTTTCAAAACTATAAACGATGAAGTAGTCTCAATGAAAGGGAGATGAGAGCATAGCCGAGAATATATCCACATGATTTAAAAATAAACGTTAAAAATGCATTTATGGGGTGATAAGCAGGAAAGGAGCTGCTCTTCCAAAGCTCTGAGCATACAACCTGCTGGCTTCTGGTTTTCCAGTTTAATTTAGAGAAAAGGTTACAATCATCAATCTCATTCCACGAGCTGTCAGCAAAGCCAGTCCTATGTATTTCATTATTAAGGAGCCCCACTGAAGAGTGTTTTGAACATTTGCAATGGAGGTTAACTGGCCACTAGCCAGCTGCTCTGTACCTCTGCCCCTCCTTCTAATTCAAAAGTATATTAACTGAGGACAATTGCAGATATTCTCATCCATAATCTACAATGACAATGACAAACAGCAGATCAAATTGAAAGACACTTGAAGTCTCCCAAAATATTCAGTCCTTTGCATTTTGTTAGGGTTATTTATCTATCCTTCCTAAAAATTCCTAGCTACTGCTGATGAGTAAGGTTAAGAGTGGAAGAATATTATTGAAAACTACTTAGCAATATCTGTTTAATTTATAAACCTACAGTAGGTTACATTTTTGGTTAGTATATTATTTAAAAGGAAATTACATTTTATTAAGATAATTTTGTATATTAAAAATTTCTATACTTGAAAGTAATATTTTAACATGAAAATTTTTTAATCTCCACAAATTTCAGGAAAGACACTCCAAAACATGAGTTACTCCAGTCTCCTGGATTTTAAATACTTCAATATTTGTGTGATAAAGGTACTAAGTAACCACATTAATACTTGCACAATTCTGTTAATAAATACCTACTGTCATCCAAAGTTTTACAGAAATACTAGTTGATATTGAAAACATGTAAAAATATGAAATAAAATTATATGCACTTGCTTAACAAAAATACCTTCCACCTACCACTCATAAAAATAAAGAATTTTTAATGCAAGAAAGATGCTTACATGAAGAAATAACCAGTAGTACAAATGACCCAGCAATGTGGTGTTTACCACAGAAACTATGGAGTGTTTAATAATTCCTTCAAGTGGAAAAACACACATGCATCTCAGTGACATGATTCATTGACAGATATTTCCATCATAAATATAACAGAAACCCTACAGGCTGCTGACAGCAATGAAAGGTGAATGAGAGATTACTGAAATACAGCTAAATTGCGGGTGTCTTGAGACCTATGTTTCAGTTCACCACACCATTTATTTTTTGACAGTTCAAATTTTCTGTATAATCCAAAGGATTTATTTTGAAATCTAGACAGTCATTCATATCAGGGGGCAAACTTGTACTCAGTCTTTTGGAGCACTGACACATTTTAGCTCTCATAACACATCCATGACCAGTAGTCTGCAGCAATTTGCTCTGATTTGAAAGACCTGCCCAAGAAAAATCAAGCCCTCAGTTTTGACCTCCATATAATATCACATCATGGTTTAAATTAAAAAGGCCACAATTTCAGAAAACAAACCAAAAAACAAAAGAAGAAAAAACTTTTGTTTTTTATTTTGAAGAATGTATTATAATTTCTCCATAAGAAAAATACAGCAAGTAGCAGTGAAAATACCAATTAAGATCAAGGAGAACTGACATCACAAAAGAGGAATATAATAACTTTCCTTCCCTTTTTCTCCTATAACCAAAAGCAAGGACTAGACTGTTGGACAGTTCAACACAGCTCATCAGCAAACTGGAAGAACTACTGTCAAGAGCGGCAAGGATAGAAGTGAATGCAAAAATTGTACATCTTCACCAAAGGTTTTCCTAAAGAAGAATTTGCTAGGTACTCAACAAATTCAAAATCAAAATGGATGTTTCTTGGAAAATCTTCACTTTTGTACACTTATACTGTATTCCTTTTTTCTTCTCAGCATGGAAGCAAAACAGGTAAATCTGGGGCAAAAAAATAAAACAACCTAGAAAAGTATTCCAAATACAAAAATAATTCAGAAGCAACAACCTGTCTTGGGACATCTCTGATCTAATTTTGCAGATAAACTATCAGCCAATCTACTTCTCCAAAACCAATTTAAACTCCATCATAAAAACAACACTCTTCTTCTAGCTGCCACACTGTGGAAGCCATCCTCAGAGTATGATTCCAAAGATTAGAAACATGTTCCTTCTTTTTTTTTATTTCTTTCTCAGTTTCTCAAAGTAAATACATTTGCAGTCACTTCACTTTAACTTATTCTTGTGTTGAGTAAATTGTTTCCCTAAAAGCATTCTTACTCCTGCTTGATTGGAGAATATTGCTAGATATATAAATTGACAATAAAAAGAAGAAAAAAATAATGCTGAAAGCTTCTACAGAGTCAAATTGAAACCAGCTCACAAAAGGTGTCATTTTTATGGTAAGAATGACAGCACTGGTTCCAACCTTGACGTGATGGCACCTGCTCACATCTACAAAGCCTAATGGCTCTAATACTGCAAATTCTTTCTTTCCAACCAGGAGAGCGTGTGACAGATCGTACATCAAATGTACAAGAGCTGCTTCTGAGCACTGGAGGTACTTTATAATTCCCTTGGCTCCTCTGAGCAAACCACTGAGTAGTGACCTGGAGATGACAAATCCAGGTACCTGAGCACAAACGCATTTCATATTTTATCACTTTCTCAAAAAGCTGGAAATAATGACACCAGCAATCTGCCTTTAACCTAGAACTATAACAAGTGGGTCAAAGCTCTCATGGGAGAAGTTGTACAGCCAAGATATCGGGTTATGGATCTATTTTATGGATTTATTTTTTTCTATTTAGTGAAAATAGTGCTTGAGGCTTGCCTTAAAATGAGGAGAAAAAAATCCACTAAAATTAAAACTGAGCATTAAGTGTATATAGAAAAATATTAACAGGGTAATTTAAAAAAACCCTATGCAAAATGCCCTGTTTCCTGTCTTCCAGATCTTCTTGAATGGATTTCAAGCAACATCAGCTGAACCTAGTAATATAAACATTTGAAGTACTTACTACCTCTGGAGATTTGCAGGCCCTCTAAAGCGATTAGGGTTCAGTGTATCTGTGCCAGCCTTAATCCACTTCCCGAGATAACAGGCATATAAAATAGGACACATGTGCCACAAACCTAAACCAGGCAAGAAAAATAAAAGGCCAGCCCCAGATCAAGGAGAACCTCTAAGGAGCAGGATCAGACATGTCATACATGCTTTACAAAAGAACAGTACTTCACACAGAGGATATGACATCAAATCAGATAATACTTGGTAGAAGAATACGCAGTAAGATTCAGACCTGAGATGCTTTTATGTTCAGACCTTATTTACTTCTTTAGCAGGTTCTGATCAGCTACACTTGTATAAAGCCACTGATGAAGTACCACAAACTTCATGATGATGGAAGTCATCATTTCATGTGCAAAGGAAAATGGGGACTTAAGTTCTTGTTACTGGTTATGATGCATGGGAATTGTGATAACTGAACTCTCTGAAAAATTACCGGTCTACATTCACAGCTTGGGTAGTCACAAAAATAACTTTTGTAACTGGACAATGTACAGCCCTGACAGGAAAAAAAAATAGTATACTGCCTCATAGTGTCCTTCCTACATAATTTTTAGAATCCAAAACCAGTTTGGGTTGGAAGGGATCTTAAAGACGACCTAGTTCCAACACAACTTCCATGGGCTGGGACACCTTCCCCTATCCCAGGTTACTCAGAGTGCCATTCAGCCTGGCTTTGAATACTTCCAGGGATGAGGCATCCACAACTCCTCTGGGCAACTTGTTCCAGCATGTCACCACCCTCACAGTAAAGAAAATTTTCCGAATATCTAATCTAAATGTACTCTTTCAGTTTGAAGTCATTTCCCCTTGTCCTGTCCCTACCTGTCCTTGTAAAAATAAAGTCTCTGTCTGTCTTTCTTGTAAGCTCACTTCAGATACAGTTAGGTTACCACGAGGTTTTCTCTTTTCCAGGCTGAACTACCCTAATTGTCTTTGCCTTTCCTTGTAGGAGACATGCCCCATCCATTTAATCTTCTTGGTTCCCTCCTCTGAACGTGCTCCAACAGCTCAATGCACTTCATGTGCTGGGGAGCCCAGAGCTGGATGCAGCACTCCAGGTGGGAGGCACACAAATATACTCACAGTCAGTATAAGTTTGTTTTCAACACTCTGAGCTCCCAAAACAACAAGACAGCTTTTCTCTTTCTACATTTTTTAATCATCCTAGGATAGTATATGACAAGTGACAGACTGTGGAAGACTGAATTTTGCATCTTAAGCTTGGCAGGCAAAAATAGTGAATAAGTCTCTTCCTGAGACACAACCAGCCTCAGCATACTGATGCTGCTGCAGAGATGTGACATGGCTGGGCTGGGGCTCACAGTGCCTCTCACAGCAAAGCCCTGGGAAAACAGGTATGCCAGGCACAAGGCACCAACTCTGGTCCCTGCTATTCATTCAAAAAGTAACATATATACTATGTTGGTAAAATAGTGATAAGACAGTAAGTTAAGCTTGTAAGTTGGTGGAGGCTAGCTCCATGATTTTGATGAACAATTAAGAGAAATAGGGAGCAACTCAGTTTTTCAGATGCTGCCTGAGCCTAGGACCAGCAACAGCACCTCCTTCCTATTCCAGTGACAGAAAAGTAGGTCAGCATGATGGGGCCAAATAATACCACTATAAATCCCATCTCTGATAAGCTGTCCAAGTTCATTCTTGTTTTATTGCACATTGCTCTGGTTTCATCCAAATCCTCTTCTGCATATATTCTGTATTTCCTGCAGAGTGCCTGGTCTGTGGCAACATAACCCCTGTGGTTACTTCCCCTTTCCCCAGCACTGAGATGGCTCCACACAGATGTAGTCATTTGCCCTGAAGAGACTCACAGACACAATTTAAACAGAATGTAATAATGTACACAAACCACTAGCTCTGAGAGATTGTATTAATGATGTGCTTGCGCCACATCTAGGATCAAGTTCCTTCTAGAAAAAACGGGAACTAGAGGCACTAAACAAAAGTCCCTTCTTGTGTTTACTTATTAAAATCCACCAAATCCCAAGTATTTAGCTCAGAACATAATGAGAACAAAAAGAACCACATGAACTTCATCTCATAGTATGCCAGTAGTCTTTCTAAAATGCAACACAGAGGTTTGTGGCTTGCAATCATAATTATTACGGTCATTATAATCATTACTGAATCCAGAGCTACTCATGTGACTTCTGAATTAAAAGTTTTCATAACTCACAAATTGGGTGATCCTGTTATATTAAAAAAAAAATGTGTTCACTGTTTCCAGTTCATCCTCAAATAGTAGATGGTCCTTGCTTCCCACAGTTCTCTCTTGTTACAAACATTAGGCTATTGTAAATGCACACAGGGAGTACACATAACTACCCATGTAAATGCACGGCGATATCTGTGTGATAAACTGTGGAGGCACACCATGAGCTGTAAACACTTATGAGAAATACATTTCATAAGTAACTGGGATTTCCTCACCCAGGGCTGCTGTAGTGAAGGCACACAATAGATTATAAACACATATGAGAAATACATTTCATAAGTAACTGGGATTTCCTCATCTGTAGCTGCCCACAAGCACATTTCCCACTTATACGGGAAATGGTCTAACACCTGAGAGCCTGCCATTTCCAAAATCAGTTTATAGCAGATTACTTGTACCCCAGATCTAAGAACAAACCTTTACAGTTCCTATTCTCTCCTGTGCATAGCCAAAATTCTACCATCTTCAGTTCACTTTAAAAAAAACCAAAAACCAGAAAATTAACATTGTGCTCTTTTGGAAAAGGATTAATCTTAACCAACTTTATGCATCTACAGCTGAGCTAGTCACCAGAGGACCCCTTGGTCATTCACAGGGATAAACTAGCACTTGAAGGACTTAATTCAGCTGCCCAACTGTAGATATTTATCTTAGAATATGACAGGTCCTGTAGTAGCAGTGACCATGAGGAAATCACACCTCTGATGCTGGCATTCATATTGCAGACATTTATGAGCCAGGAGACCTGTCAGAGGTGACTTCCAGGCAAAAACGCCTTAGACTTCTAGAAAAGGGGATGTTTTCAGCTTTTTGATAGAACCTGACATTTTATGTCAACCTTCAAAAACTCAGGAAAACCACCAAAAATTGTGTTTGTTGTTCATGGAAGAATTTCCATACTTCACACTGAAAGGTTTTGCAGTCTCCTTCAATTACCAGTAACTTACAGACTCAGAGAGGGGGAAAGGAGGGCCTATAGATCTCCAAAATCTCCTAAAATTATATTTTACTGCAGTAAGTTAGGTCTTTAGGTGATGGGGCTCTGCAATACAAATTTTTTTGTTAGGGACACATAACTCACAAATAGCAAAGCAATGAGGAATTTAGATAGACCATATACATACATATGATTATGCAAATATATATATATATATATATATGTAATATACCTGAATATGCACTCTCCATAACCTACTCCTCTGCATCTTTTTATTTCAATTCCAAACTGCTGCTCACCCATAAGCTCATTTGGAGGATTTTCCAAGGGAAGCCAGTGGCCTTTCTCCCTAACTCTGTTTTACAGCTCATTCACATGGAAGACAGAATGTGCCTGCCACTCCTTTTCCTACCCTTGCTGAATGGGTCATTTCATTTGGGCTGGGGTTGTTTCCTCTCTCTTTTGTCTTTCTCTGAGAGATATACTAATGAGAAAGATTAGTGGCTACTCTCTATCCTGGGGCCAGTGGTTTCAAGTTTCCAAGTGGTGTTGTACTACCCGACCAGAAGAAAACAGAATTTTAAGCACATGGTGATCAACTTATTGCTTCTCTGATGCGTGAGGAAGAACTATAGTAGTGTGAGGCTATAAGCTGTAATTTAAAAGATTGTGCTAATTGTCTAGTGGAAATTTCAAGATTCTCTAATTTCCCAGTCTTTCAGCCTCTTTTTTGAGACCTTTACGTTAGAGGCATTGAGGAGACTTTGTTTTAAATTGAGAGGAATCAGTCTAGAGTCCCTGATATGTGTTTGATCCACAGCGAAATGATCCTCCTTTTTTGTGTTTTCTCCATTTCCAACAAACCTGACTGGGAATAGATTACCACACAAAGGTATTAATCGAATTCTTAGGAAAGTACTGCAAGGAATAGATTGATTGATGGAAAATGTCTTTCCTAACTAACTCTGCGGTTTCTGAATATGAAACCAGTTACAGATTACAGGGATAGGTGCTGATGTGCTAACACTGGTTAGGCTCATATATTTTCACAATTTCTTAACTGTTTACTTGCTCTCACCCCAGTAGAGCAATGGAGGGACTATTTTTCTCACTCTTTTGGATACAAATTTAAATGCTTTCACATAAAATGAAACAATCTTCCTGGGCTGTCAGGTTAAATCAGCAATCTTCTACCACACCAGAATTAGGGATAAACCCTTTCTTACAGAGTAGACACATAGCTTCTGACATTTCAGCAGCTTACTGCTCCAAAGCAATTTCACACAGGGCAAGCATGGGTTTTCACATAGTTCACAGTGTAGTTTTAACCTGTTTTCCTTTAGACCATTTCCTGGGCTAAAAAGAATGAATCCTGCAGGCAATATTAGACATGGAGACAGTTTTCCTGCCCTGTGAACAATTTTGAAAGATGGAAGACAATCAGACAATCTTCTCATTTCACACTATCAGAAGGGAAAAAAAAAAAGAAAAAAAGAGGAAGGGATGCTTCTTTTAATTAAACAACAGAAAATTACAGCACAGGACATGAGATGCTGTGCACACTACTTCATTTTTTGCTTGATCCATGGCTGTGTTTCAGCCTGTTCCAACTGGCACCCTTCAAGAGGAAGATTGGGTGTGGTTTGGGGATAAATCACACCAGCAGCTGCTCCAAATAAGTTATAAACAAGAGCTTCAACATCCCTGACTCCCTGTGATGCACTGTGACACAGTCCCAGCCATTTTGTGCTGTCCTGTACAGCAATCACACAATCCTTTGCATGCCCTACACTGAGACAACACAAATCCTTCATTTTCCTGCCATCAAAGCACCCTGTCACAACTCTCAATGCGTCTCCTCAAATAAATATTTTAACCACTTAGACCTTAGAAAACATGCGGAAAAATAGTGATATCTTGGGATGCAGGGGAGTCTCAGGTCCAGTGCTATCTATGTGTGCACTGAGGGCCAGCCTGCCTTAGAGGGGTCTGATCTGACTTTGAACAGACACACAGAGCTTTGTGCAGCAGTCACAATAAATAAAGCAACCAAGCTCCATCCACTTACCCCTTAACAGGCAGGACCTGGGTACTTAACCAAATCCAGGGGTTCACATGCAAGAAAAACCCCCAGATCACAGGATTTGGGAGCTTAATAGTAGATTATTTATTAGCCTTCTCAGGCCAGTCCCTTCATCTTTTCCCCTAGAATCCTTCTATAGCTGTACAAATAATAAAACATTTAATAGATGGAAAAAAAGACACCTATGGCCCTGAAAGCTTAAATTCCTGTACCAATGTGTACAAAAATGGTATCTGCTAAAAGACTAGTAACTGGATTCAAGCAGACTGTTTTCTTCTCTGTGTTTTTGACCAGAAAAACCTTTTGTAAAAATTAGCTGCAAATTATACGTTTCTGTGAGTTTTCATTTTGTGAGAAAGGCCCAGATTAGCTTTATGTGAGGACCACACACTCTCTTGCACAGAAGATGTTGATGCTGATGAATTGCTGCTTTCAGCTGTGGGATTTAATTACTCTCATTCTCTACAGCTGGTGTTATTGTGTGGCGATGTGTTTGTCTTCTGACACCTGGGGGGTAGGATGAAGTAAATTTACTATATTCATGGTGCCAAAGGGACAGTTTGAATAAGAAATGCTGCAGTAAGACCTGCATGACTATGTCCTCTGGCATGAATGATGAATCCAGGTCCTTTAGATCTTGTTTTCTAGACGTGCTTATAGACTGGAAGCATTTTTTGAAAAATGTTATAGGAAAATTACACTAATGTTAAGCCTATTTTGACAAGGTGAAGGAAACAAATTATATCGGCTGATGTCTATCTAGCCCGTATTCCTGATGCCTTTGCCTTCATTTTTACAGGCTGCCAGGGTCACTAATCCTACTCATTTTCAGTTTGTCAGTCAATAATCACTTATGTGGCACTATGTCTTTGGAAATGACAGCTGAGACAGGATCTGATGCAAAGCCTTCTTTCCACAATGCCTTCCTAAATTCCAATCTGAGCTGGCTGAAAGGACCAAATACTCTATATCTGGTAATGACATGTTCACCAAGCTTGTCATGAACAAGGTTTTGGGGAACGTTACAACACCTCTGTCTGTCAAATGTCTCTGCTTTGATGCAATAATGAAGTCATACGAAGCAGAACAGTCCCTGTTATTGGACATTAATGAGAGTCAACTTTTTTGTTTTGCTCTAAGGCATTTTAATTGTATCACAAGCAGAGACCATCTGGCTTAAGAATGAATATTCAGTATCTGCTGCAGATGCAGAAATACTTGGGGAGGGAAATGTTATTTCCTGGTTTCCAGTTTGCATGGTACCCAATGTTAAAGCTGGTGTGTTGCACGCTAAGCTAAATTGCAATTTGATGCTCAATGAATGACTTTTTAGGTTATTACTATCTCATTAATTAGTTAGTGTTTATTAGTTTGGACTTTATCTCTTCAAAAGAAGATGAATTTATGTTAAAAATCACTAAGGAATAACATACTTGACTACATTCTGCAGAGGACTGGTTCAGCTCATCAGGCTTTATTTACCGAGAAGTCATAGGGATAGAAATAATTTTTTAGGAATAAACATAATTTATCTCTTATGTGACAGGCGCAGCCCATGCTTATGAGAAATACAGAGAAAATATTTGCAAAGTGCAAATTTAGAGTATCACAGCAGACAATAACTTTTCTAAGAAAGAATTGAGCTGAGAAAGAATGAAACCATCCCTTCTAAAGGGCAGCCATCAATTTCACAAATTTTATGACTGTCGCCAGAACCTTTAGTGTGGTCTATCTTATTTCTACAGGAATGCCTCTCACTGCAACTTGTGATTTGGACAAGACTTTTCTGAGCCATGTATAAAGTGTGGAATATAATGTTTTGCAGTTTTAAGAAAATCAAGCTGTTTATACTTTAAATTATGCATACATATAATGGCCTATTTACAAGACTGTAGGTCAATTTGTTTAAGTGCCTAAATGTCTTGAGGCAGCTCCAAGGTGGATGTTGAGCCACCAACCTCATCTGCCACACTGAGCTGCCTCAGTGAGGATGGGGGCCAGGCTGCAATCCCTAAGAGGAATTTGACTTGAACATAACCAGTGCTGGCAGAAATGCATTGAAAATTAGTGGGGGCTCTGGCACTTTATTTTGGAATTAAATCAAACAAGATGTTGACTCTCTCCTGAGGGAATGAGATGTGATGCATTTTCTCACTGAAGCTCTCTGGGCTGTGCAGGGTCTCAAGAGTTGCCGTGTTGCAGCGAGTGAAGCAATTTCCACATTTAGAACCCACTCTGGAATACTTCAGGGTGACAATAGTTTGTTAAGTCAATATGATTAGAGAGCTATCACCTCATTTTCACTGCATTACTGCCATAATCCTAGAAGGAAGATTCATATAAGTGCTCAGGAACAAAATTCCAGGGGAGAAAAAAAATCCATACTACCAACTATCAGCTAATATTACCAGACAAGTGAATTTTCTTCTACTTGCTTTCTTACTTTTCTCACGGGAAATTTACCCTAATGCACGACACCAACACAGGACTCAAACAGGCTTGAATGTTGAATACTCCAGCCCTCTATAGAGCACTATTAAATTTGCCAGGCAGGCTTTCAATGTGAGCTGGCTGTGGAGCTAAACATCTCTTTGTGATGCCAAACAGGGTGTGCCTCTGGGATTAAGCACTCCCAAACACACAGATATATCCTAAGCAATAAGCAAAGAGTAGAAGTTGGAACTGTAGCTCAGAGGTCCAAGGGAAGATGGGAAGAGAGAAAGTAGGAATTTCCCTCTCCTCTGGCTTTTGGGAAAAACACACGGAGTGTTAGATAAAAATATGAAAATCTCTACCTTGATAACTGAAACATTCAGATATCTAAACCTGAGGTTATTCTGACTCAGAAAGCAATTGATACCTTTGCTTTTCAGGCAGTATAGGCATCACTGTTCCATACAGATCAGTATGTCTGTCTGTCACCTATTTCAAGGCAGAATTTCTTCTGAGCAGTATGTCATTCAAAGAGGAAAGAAGTGATCAGGAACCATCAGTGACAAGACTGTTAGAGTTGTAAGAATGGGAATCCCTCTTGTGTTAAATCATTGTAAATGTTCAATGACATCCAATTCAGTGTCTAAACATCACCAGTATAATACAAAAATGTCTCCTGGGCATATCAATAAAACTGTGTGGAATTGAGTGCTGTAAACAGCAAGAAACTGGAAACTCACTCTCAGATGCAAGAATTTAGTCAGAATTTTGTGTCTCCAGAGGAAATTCTAAGCACAACATAAAAATCTACATTAAACTTTTATATTAGCAAGGTGAAGTAAGTCCAGTGAAAAACACTGCCACTCAAGACTGATATTTAAAATGGCAATCACAAGAGGCAAAACAAGTTTAATGTACATGGTTTGGCAAAGCTGCAGTCTGATTATTTAAGAATGCATCACAGACTATGAGCATTCTTATTACAATTTTATTGCAATATTCAAGGTGCACTCAGAAGATACTATTCTTTTTAAAATATGGGTTTATTTGTTTGCATCTTATTTTACAGTCGCTCTTCTAGCCTCCAGTTCATTTCTGAAATGAAAGCAACTGATATTTCCATATCAAAGTTTAAAATTAATTTCCTTTGTGGGACATGCTCCTTGATGCAAAATACTTCATTTTAATTAGGACATTTAATTTTCTCTAATGGAATCAGGTTCCATTTACTTAATCCAAAACTACTTTCTGAAAGAGCTGTAAGCAGTACATTTTCTCAGCACAAGCCCTTCAAAGGCCTGTGTGCATGAGGAGATTGCACCTACACAGCTAAACTGATTTCAGCTTAATCTACTTACACCCCTACAAAACATTACCCATAACTGAGTCTGCCCCACTCCTGGATCCGTTTTATTAAACAACTTTTTCTTTCCTAGTGCAGACCAAGATTGGATAGTAAAAAAATCAAGTACCATTACAAGTATGGGTTAGAATGAAAAACCTAATTAAAAACTGTCCCATCTCCCTGAGTACAAGTGTCTAGACTCCACATCTGGAGCACAGCCACCTCCCACTGCCACTTTTGCACAACTTTCCCCTTCCCTTTGCCCTCCTCTCTGCAACATGTTGCGTACATGTAGACCATGACAGATCATGTCTGCTTCTCTGTAAGAGAATGTACAAGTCATTTCTGAGGAACACTTTGCATAATCTGGCTCCATGTTAGGATGATGTCCTGCCCCCATGCATGCACAGAAGCACGTGGATAGATCAGGGCAGAGATAACCAGTGCAGAGGCACAGACTGTGAAAGGCATTCGCTTTCCCTGCTCTGACAGCTTGCTCCCTCCATTTAAAATAAATGTTTGTTTGCTGGAAAGCCTGTCTTTATTGATTTTGTACATCTCATCAGCACAGAGAAATGCAATAAATACTATGCAGTATTGTAAACTCTGAAACCCCTTCAGCTCCCGGTTGACTGCAGCTTTCACAGTGCAGGGGCACAGCAACAAAATGATTTAAAAAACAGAATACCTTGAAAAATAGCCAGGCTGTCATCCATTTGACCACTTTCACAACCCAAAAGACATGCTTGTAGAGCTCAGTATTCACTACTCCAGGGTCTACTACATTAGCAGTCACATGGCTTCCATTTGCAGTCAGAAGATGCTGTAGTCGATAGGTAAATAACACAAGGGCAAGTTTGCTTTGGGCATAGGCTCCATGGGGTGAATACGAACATCTGTACACAGGAGAGAAAAAGAGAGGGAGATGCATGTAAAAATAACCAGAAGGAGAACAGAATTGCACAAATATCAAATGTACCACATGTTGCAATACCCAGATATACACTGAGTCGTCAGAAGAAACAGCTTTTCACTGGTAGGCGTGTTGTTTACTCAAGTTCTAGTGATTATTCCATCCGACATCAAGTCTTATTTATAGCAGGGAAAAATATTAAAATAAAATTACTCAATACCTGCCAGAATCTCTCTGTCAAATTCTGTAAATTAGAAATGCTGAGGCATCAGTCTTGGGGCTCTATCACCTAGAGGCCCTCAAAATTCTCTCCCCTCTTTCTCTGTGCTCTTTCCAAACATACACACTCCATTCCTGCCTATTAAATCCATGACTGGCCATACTACTTCTTGTTGCTATTGTTATTTCTACTGCATCAGTACCTACCAGTTGAAGGCTCCTGTATTGGGAAAAGTGCAGATGAGTAAGGTATTCATTGCAGCTGCCCTGGTCACACACCAGACTGTGCACAGCTAAAAATGGATAAAAAGATGGGGCAAGGAGCGAAGCTGCAAGTGTAACCACAGTTTACAGGCCCTATACAGCCTTTAAAGCACAGATGGTTGGCTGGGTCTGCTCCAAAGAGGTATGATGAAGGCACACAAATTCCAGGAGTTACAGCAAAATATTACCTGTTGAGACCCCTTTGCACCTCTCTCATCTGGATGTCAAATGTGCTTGTCTTTCAAGCCAAGCTTTCTAGGAACTGCTGAGTTGGGTTTCATTGCATGCAGGCAGCGGTACTTTCTTTTTCTTTTTTTTTTTAATAAGCAGGCTAGTTACAGGCAAATTAGCAGGCATGTCACTTAAAACGCTGTTCCTGACTGGGGGCCTCAGCATCACTTGCACAAATTCCTATGCCATAACAATTCACTCCTGTAATTACTCCAGCCTCTCATTTAACCTTTTTTTTGTGCTTAGCAGAAGCAAAGGTAAATGGTGGCATTACAGATGGCTCATAAGCAAAGCAGGCAGGAGCCTAAAGCGACAGGCTCCTGGGAAGAGTGAAACCCCTGCAGCCCCCATCTGTTTTGCCTCTGCTAAAGCCTGGGGAGGCGATGCTGCATGCTGCAGCTGCTGCCCATGGGGACACGGGGGTTAGGGTCCCTGCAGCAGCAGAACCTCAACCTGTTGGTGAAAGGGGATAGAGGGGCAGCCACCCAGGAACAGACCTCTCTTTCCTAGTTCCTCCCCTTCCCCTAGATGTTGTCCTGTCTCTGTGCTGGCTGCAGCTACAGCTCCATCCTCTACACCTTCACCCTGAGTGCAGGAACTGCCCAGGCTAGGGATGCTCTTACTCTGCTGGGAAGCTTGCCTGTGATTTCTGTGGCTGTTACTATGTGCAATTTTTTTATTTTGAATGAATAGTAAACATATGAGTTCATTTTGTTATCTCATTCTTGTTGAATATCTTATTTATAATATCCTGTGCACTTCATCACAGAAAGCCCTTGATGTTAAGAATCAGGCTGACTGTCTAGAGGTATAAGGCTACTGAAGCAATTTGACTGTCCATGTTATCTGAAAGGACTCAGAAACGTGGAGACACCACATTAAATAATACAGCTTAGCCACAGGAAGTAAAAGACAATGACACTGAACCTCCAGTGCACCTCTTTCTTTTTTTTTTTTCTTAGTCTCTTTTCTTGTACAGGCAAATCACAAGCAGTCTACAAAAGCAAGATATAAACTGAGAACCAAAAAGGGCAGCTGATCATAAGTGGCCCTTGCAGCAACCAATGGCCTCAGCTGTACTGTGCTGGATAACGTACCTCCATTATCATAAAGATATCAGCTGCACCTTTGGGCAAAATGGCTATTTAAAGAGAAGAGAACAATCACTGCATGAATATAAAAGTGACTTGGCATTAGTCAGGAAATTGCAGTTACATTTTAAATTCAGTAACGTCCACGCTCTGATTTGAGACTCTCAAAATGTCACCTTATGCTTCATGCATATTCCAACCCCTCTAACTTGAAGGACCAGATCCTCAGCTGCTGCAAGCTCCTCCTGTGCACAGCCGTGCGGGGCAGAGCTCCCAGCACCCATGGGAAGCAGCGTTCATCCCGAGCCGCCTCCGGCAGCCAGCTGGCAGCTAACCCTGGCACTCCTCCATCAGCGCCACCGTTCCCCGCTGAACGCAAGCCGGGGCACGGGACAAGCCTCCCCAGCTCAGCTGGAGTGATCTTGTCTGGCAAGTGCCTCACAGGGAAGCAGAGCTGGGGACTACTCTGACTTGTTCTTCCTGGGTCTAGTCTGGCCTTCAGTAATGTTCAGATGCCAGGCAGGAGGATGCTGAGTGCTCCCCATGACTTCCCATTCCCACATTCTGTGTGAGTGCTGTTTTGACTTACCTTGTGGTAATGAAGCTTGAACTACAAGGGCTGGATCCTCCAAAGCCTTGTATTTTGCATAGATACGTATGTCAAAGAAGCATGAGTGCTGAGAAGATATAAAAGCTACCCAATCAATGAGGAAGCCTTTTATATCACAGTGCAGAGATGCAAATGATGTGCAAGGCAGCCAGGAATCAGACTTCAGTAACATAATACAGATATGAAAAATATAAAATTGGATACATAGAGCAAAATCTTTTGGCAGAGCCTATGCATTGATTACCTTCTCTCTTCCCAATTTCTGTGTGTGTGTGTCTTTTGCTTTCCAGGAATCTGACATCAATGGACTACATAAGACAGGAATAACGTGACATAGAAATGATGGGGATTTCTGTTGAACAACTATTTTGTTTGTCAGACCTCATTTTAGTAGAATCATGTTGTTTAAATGCCACATTGAAAAAATATATCAACACTGGTTATTTCACTTCATTGCATCCAGTGTTGACTTTATGCATCAGAAAAGTAGAAAAATAGCACAGGACCACAGAGGTATCTGTACTTATACCACGATTCTGTCTCCTATGCACACACATGTAGAATCACAGAAGGGTTCGGGTTAGAAGTTTAGATATCACCTACTCGCACAGCCCTACCATAAAAAGAGTCATCTTTCCACTTGCAAGGCTGCTCAAAGTCCCATCCTGGCTTTGAATGGATGGGGCGTCCACACTGTCTCTGGACAAACCATTCCTGTGCCTCACCATCCCCATCATAAAAATTTCTTTCTTTAGTCCAATTTAAATCTATCCTCTTTTAGTTTAAAGCCATAACATGTATTCCTCTTACACATGGAATTATCTGGCTTTATGCATCTAAATCTAGCCTCTCTCAGCACTTTATGCTCTGTATGCACATTTTTTACCATGAATAAAAGTATAATTTCATACTAAGTAAAATAATATTGACATTATGCATTTCCACATTTTCTAAAGGTTCCAAAATGGTTATGAAATCAAAGTGCATATAAGAGGCAAACCATGCAAGCAGAACACAGCTCACCAGCAAACTGTGCTAGCAGAGCAGTGCACAATGAGGTACCTATGATGTTTGGACGTTTGAAGACACTGCTTTACCCTGCTTTGAAGACACAGGGTGTTGATGCTAGGCAATCAGACTCTTAGGCAGAGAAACTCTGCTTCCTAACTTGACAACCAGCCAGGCAAAAAGACTGGTAGCTCCCGGTGGTAAGTGTGGGTGCTGGTCAGTCAGCTAGAGAGCTAAGGAGGTACAGGTGCTGGATGCCCAGGGATACATCCCAAAAAACACTGCTCACCCAGCTTGAGTGGTGCCAGACAGCATGTGCTGTGATAAGGCAAGCTTGTACACAGTCAGCAGCTAGGAAAAGTGGAGCAAGGACTTGATGAGAAGAAGTTCAGTGGGAAAGCACAGCATGCCTGGCATCAGTAGCTTGGAGAAGTTCGTGCTCACTCCCTTGTTTGAGTGGGGCTTGCTGTGGACAACTCTTCCTACCACAGAAAACAGTGGCACCCCCAGGGGATGCCCCTCCAAAGCATTTTGCAGAGTCAGTGCCGATAAAACAGGGAAATGCACAACTCACTAAATAAAAAGTACGGGAGAAGTTAAGGCAGGCAGAATTTAATTCGCTGCTTTGAAATCTGTCCAAGAGAGCACCAATTCACAAGACCTTCTCCTTCTTTTGAAAATAGTGTTTTATGGATTCAATGCTGATGAATAAAGGATCAGGATAAAGCAGGTTCTGCATTTTGTGTCCAATTAATTCTTAGCAGAAGTTCTTACTTCTGGCTTAAGATTTTTGTGATGTAAGCTACAGATTTGATTTACTATTACAAAAATTAGGGAGGAGAAAACAAATTAATTGTTTTGAATTTTTGAAAGAACAAAATAAGTAGGTATTCCATTCTGGAGTGAGTGACTTGAGGTTTGCTGATTTTTTTCCTCCTTCTTTTTTTATTTTTTCTTCTTTTCCACTAAAAGCTGATTTGCTGATTTTGCCACTTATCTCCATGGTGCTGTCTCCAGCAGCAGTCTCCCTATGGAATGTATTTTCAAAAAGAAATGAGAAGTCAGATTTCAAACTGAAGCCTGCAGTGGCTAATTAGGTGTTTAAATATGGACTCAGCTGCTATCCCAGTTTGAAAACTGGATTCATGTTTAGCACATCTCTTGGCAGTCTTACTTGTTTCTCCTCAGGTTGGCTTTAGTTGGTCTGTTTTTTACACTTATGTCCAGTGATCCCATATTTAGTAAAGAGCACTAAGTGAGGTCAGGGTACCCACTGAGTAACAGGGGAAGCTGTGCTGCTCAGCACAGATCACTTCCTTCACCCTCCTGTGCACGGGGCTCTCTTGCTGCTCTCAGCTTTTCCACTGCCATTGAGGGCTCCTTTTGCATTGCACAGACACGTAATAGACATTATGGACTCACTGACAACACCCTGTACCCCTCCACATCTGCTTCAGCAGAAGAAGAGCACCTTTGACCACCCTGACTGGCACACAGGTCAGTTTAACCCAGCTAGTGCTAGCCACTGAACCTTTCCTGATGTGAACCTTTCACAATTGCCTTGCACGTCCTCCTCCTTTCACCTGTCACCATGCACCCCAATTTCCAGTGTGTTAATCTGCCCAGAGGGCAGAGTGCACCAAGATCAAACTGCAGAAAACCCAACTGCTATGTGCTCCATTAAAAGGCAAGTGATGCAAAACGTGGCTGACATGCTGGGCTTTTTAATGAAAGGCCACAGAAAATTTCAATATATGCCTTAGGATGAATCAGGGAATTAAGCAAAACATTGGCTTGCTGTATTAAAATGACTAACACTTCCTAATGATTTATGTATTAATCTTGCAATACATCATCACCATTGCTTAGTCAAGACTATAAAAGTCTATTATTAAACACTCATGAAGCTTTCACAGTCTTAAATTTTCTTTCTTCAGGGAATGCAGCACAGGGTTTTTCAAGTTTTGATAGAATTTGCAGCTTATTTTGAAGCAGCTAGAGAAATGTATTGGAAAATAAACATGTCTTTACCAGTTATCACAAGCAGTTTCTTTTTCTTATGATAAAGTTTGAGTCCTAAATATTGTTTATTAGATTAAAGCAGGCTTCCTGGCAGCCTACATACATTTATTCTGTGAACACATTTTCTGAGTCTCATTAATTGTGATTTTCTCTCAATAAAAACCAACCAACCAACCACAAAAAAAAACCAAAAAACCAAACAGAAATAGAAACAATAAGAAAAGACCAGGCTGGGGAAATGAGAATAAGTATATTGCCACTGACAGCAATTTTACCAATTGAAATAAAGAAACAAATACATTAGTAAAACAAAGCTCAAATCTAAGGTATTAACTTCTCTACTTTTGAGATGCTGTTGCAGTTCTGTTTTGTACAGCAGCTGTTCTGTTACCAGCTCCTACTACAGGCTACTGCACAGTCACTTATCTCATGGCTGGGCATTTTGTATGTTCCTGAGCAACTTCTCATGTACTTCTTCATGTACATTTCTTTCATATATGTGATATGTAACCTTAAAAAATAAATTGGGGCAGTATAAATATAACAGTTAGGGTGGCTGAAACATAAACCTTGAGTGAATAAGGAATGCAGCATTACGGACTCCTGAAGAGCCCTCATGACCCTGTGATGAACTTGTTCAAAAGGAAGGCTAGCAGACCAACACATTAAATTAGTGGTTCTGCACAAGGTAAAAAGCAAATCCTTCATGTCCTAATTTGTGGCATGGGGGTTACTTAAGCACTCATAGGCCAGTGGCAGAGAAACCCATCTTGCCTTCCATTCCTCTTCCTGCAGCGAGCTCTGGTTCCACACGTTGCTCACACAGCTCTGAACAAATCCAGCCTTTGTCTGGCATCTTTCAACTGTATTAAAATAACATTTTTCTTCCTAAAGTTAGAGTGTAAGGGTAAAAGCCCAGAGGTGGGAAATGCTCTCTCTCTCTAGCAGGTAAAGTGCTGGTAATGGTCTCAGTAACTGGTATCCCAGCAGATCAGTGACTCCTGCCTTGTGCTTAACCTACAACACAGTGGGAGACACAAACTGGAAGCTGGGTGGTGTTTTGGTTTTTGTTTCTTTTTTAAAGCCATGCTTCCCAGCCTCCAGCACTTCACTGTCTATACACATGGCATTGAGTGACTAGCCCCTTCTAATAGCCTTTAGGAAAAGCAGAGGGAACAAAAATTAACCTACTGTCTCTTGAGGACCACACTTAGTAAAGAAACATAGAATGTCTTCATTTTAAAATCATTTGTGAAAGTTAAAATAAGCCACGGCTTGTCATCCTGGGCATTACTGTCATCCAGATGGAATCAGAGCATCATTTTTCATTTGGCTGATCCCTACTCCTAATGGCAGGAGGTGAGATGCCGAGAGCTATTCTGGTCTACTGAGAGTTGCTGTGTGCAGCTCAGCTGCTGTGTGCTCAGCATAGCTCTCAAATGCATATAACATGGACTCAAAGGCTGGTCTTCTCAAAGTCTCACCAGAATCAGCACCTTTAAAGAAGTAAAATTTTTCTGTTTGTGTACCGTTAATGCCAATCTCAAATGTTTTGGATTATTTTAAATATCCATGTCAAATTCAAGTTAAAATTACTGTAATTCCATTCTTCCAGGAAATATACACTGCTATTTAGAATTATATAAATTGCCACTTTTCTACAGTCAGGACATTTGATGCAGTGTTAAGTACATGCTAACAGTTTAAGTGGTATTTGAGTATAATAGTATCCCTTCATTCAATTAAAAATCTCCATTAAACAAATGAATGAGTAAATATATAAAAGGAAGCAAGGGTTTGCATTGCTTTACCCAAGAAGAAGACCTACATTCACAGCCAAAAGACCTACATTTTGTGTCCTAATGACCCTTTTGAGGGATGGGGAAACAGCATGGACACATATCTTTTCATATTATCTCTTGGGTAATCTGGATCTCAGGTTATTGAAGAGTGCCACACATCTTGTAAGATTATCTATAGGATTATAAATGGGGGGAGGTACTCTCCACCCACTTGTGGAAAGCTTCCTACCTCTCCTGCAACAGAGCTTTTAAGCTGAAAGAAGTAATTGGGGGTTTTATGGTTTCTTTGCTTCCACCAGAATGCACATAGGACCAAAAAACCCCTCAGCAATAACTTGAATAATCAAAAATATTCTTTAAAAGCATCTTGAAATTGGTGAAGACTTTTGCAGATTAGCTGCAAGTTCTGAGCTTTTCATTCAGTTCCTCAAAAGGAACTGTAGGGTCTGAATACACATAATGATATGCTGCCATTTCAAATTCAGAGCAGTGCACCAACTGTGGCTGGCAGATTTACAGTAGATTATGTTGGTGTATATGCCAAGATAATTTAAGGTTTAATTGTGGTGGGCTCAACCTACTGCACAGCCTTGGATTTAAGAAGGGGCTGAATGTGTTCTGCAAGAGCAAATATTCACCACACTGAAGGACTTGTCTGCCTTACCAGAGATGTGCCTGCAAAATAATTTTACCTTTGAGATATCTATAACTACTGTGCAGAAAATGCTATGCCATAAATCATTGTTTACAGAAATAACAAAAGATTAGCAAGTCTGGCACAACATACTTTTGAAAATCAGTTTCTGCTTATTGAAACAATTTAATAACTTCTGCTTTTTAGAAGTTTTCTTATGGAGTGAGAATACAAACATCACAGCCTCAGTCTGAGTGATAACAGTGACTAATTCCCAATATATGAGTTAAGACAAGGAAAAAACTCATTAAAAAGACAGCTATTTGTTAAAAGCCATCACAAGAAGTGTCCTTAGTTGGAATACTTTCCTAGGTTATAAAAGAAATACAGATGAATACCAACAGGTACCAAAGGAACTAAAATGTGGAAGTTTTCTGCATCCATGAAATGACTCACAGCCCAGAAACAGCCTGAAAGGCTTTTGTTCTTGTGAGACTGTACATCAACAGCATCACTCATCCACTGTCAGAAATCAGGGGGAGTTTAAATAAGATTTAAATATGAAAGGAGCCTGTGAAGAGGGAGGGTCTTATCTGAGGAACATAAAAATACCAACTTCTGCAAAACACAAAAACCTACAAGAAAGGAGTAAGATACAAAGCAGTCCACAGCCAGCACTGCAAAGTGGTTATTTCTAAGTACCATAAAGGATGGTGTCAGCAATCACCTTCTGTACCATTTGGCCTTAGAGCTGGGTTTTGGAGTTTGCTTTATACATTTCCCAATGCTCTTTCACCCTGGAATACTGTGAACAGGGATCTGTAATGGAAAATCAAGCATTTCATAAGAAGGGGCATGGCATGGCCTGGGACCAGAATGCTAAAGACCTCTTACACTTGCAGACATGCCAGAACCTGGTGAAATCTGGCAGGTTTAGCTTTCCAGGAAATGACAAGAAGTTTCATGTCCTGGAAAAACCAACAATGAGCTGCCCTGTCCCAGCCCTCACTGAAAAAACAATCTAAAGAAACTGCTGCTTTGACAGTTTGATTGATTGATTGATTGATTGATTGATTTTTTGTGGCAATTCATTCAGGTACTGAAAATGCCCACTACTCTTTCAACATCACTGTTAAAAGCTCTTGAGCTTCCCCTAAAGCTCCTTGACCCTCTTGGGAAGCTGTGGCTTTGCTCTGTCCAGCCCCTCTCCACCTCCCATGGCAAGAGAAGCTGGGCTGGCACAGCACCCAACACAAAATGAGAACAGAAGAAGACATGCAGCGACAAAGCTACAGCTGTATCACACATTCTGGCAGCATTAAAACTCCTGAGGGCTACAATATTTTATGTTTACAGAGATTAATTTTTACTTAGAAAGCATAGTTTTAACAACAAATTTTTTATCAAGAACTTGATTTAATCAAAAGACCAACTTTTCTTAACAGCTGTAATTTTTAATGCTTGGTCTGCTTTTTAACAAATTAATTTCTCCTTCTCAGAACAAAGAGGTTTAGGATGAGGACTAGAGAAAAGGTTAAGAGTTAACAAATCCCAGAGGCAGAAATCTGCCTTCAGCTCCCTGCGCAACACCTCGTAATCTTTAATGTATATGGCAAGACATGGAATGTATGGCTATGAAGAACTGGCAGCAGGGCTGAACCTGGAGGGGGTTTCTGGAAGGTGAGATGATAATTTTTACCATTTCTCCTAACACATTATTCCAGGGATTTACAGGCATGTGCACCAGCCTTGCCCAGCTAAGCTAGGCAGCCCAAAGGACAACTCCACTGACAAGATACTGGGAGGATGGTGGTAGTTATGGCAATCGAGAGAAATGCTTAAAACATTTGAATAATCACCCAGAACCTGAACTCCAAAGCTTTTAAGGTTCTTTCAGCCTTAATGAGTCTTTTTTGCTGACAGAAGGATATTAAACTAACTTTCCCCTCTCAAGGGCAACAAGCTCCCTCTCTGCTCCCAGTTCTCTAAGTCCTTTTGCCCTCTCTATCACATGAATGCAATACATTAACTTTCAAATTACCATAGAACTGTCTTGTCTCTCTGGAAAGCAGCACATCTGTGAGAACCACTGTCCTGAATGCCATGCAGAGCTGACTTCTCCCACCCAACCCATGGTGCAGGGAGAGGTTGGGCAGCAGGAGCACCCATAACTCACATACTTCCCAGCTGGCTGAGATTTTGAACTAGGTCAGAAACACCATGTCCTATTAAACCAATAACCATTTTTAACAATCCTTTGTTAAAAACAATAATTATTTTAAACAAAAAGGAATTTAACATCATGACAACAAAGTAGCTACACTTACTATCCCCAAATACATTTAAGTCTAACATTACCTTTGTGGTATCAGTATTACACTGTTACTGTTCTTCAGAAGTCAATCAACCCTAAAAGTATTTTGATTAGACAAAATGCAAATACATTGATAAATGCAAAATGAAAGCTTTCTGAAGTTGGCATCTTGACTTAAATATTCCTTTCTAATTGGTTCTAGGAACAGACAAAAATGGATAAAAACACTTGATGCATTTGAGCTAGAACTCTGTCTTTCGGATTGATGAATTCATCTGCTGATTATGTAGCCCATTTATTTTTTTTAATTAACTTATAGAATTTGAGATCTGTGCCTTCCCCTGTACACTCATTTTCCAGGCCAGTCAATCTTTGCAATTAATGCTAATCGTTGCAAACACAAGGGATCATTTTGCAAAGCAGTAAATCCTGTTGCATTTATACAGAAGGTATTTGGCAAAGAAGGAGTTATGTGTGTGCAGTAAGCAGTTAAATAATTATCATCTAACTCTATACAGGAAAACTTGATAACCTGCTGCAGGAAGGACATGTCTAAATGAATACAGCACTGTACTGCAGTTGGCATTTGGTCTTGTCAAGACAACACGATTTATCTTGCAAATAGAACCAGAATATGCAACAGAAGACATTATGGAGAAGCTGTTTAAACACCAGAACTCAAACAAAACCATATATTCCAATAGTTAAATAAAACCTATGATAATATGTATCTATCTAATGATCTAGAACAATCTTTTCTTATTATAATTTCTGTATTTTTCACAGCATTTTATTGAACAACAGTCCAATTGAACAATGGCTCTTTATATGTTATTATGAAAGACTTCTGTACTCACTAAATTGGATTTACAAAAAAGGGGTAATAATGAAAATCTCTCCTTTTACAATAACTTCCTTTTATAAATTTTCCTGTATTATATAAAAAAATAGAAAAATACTCAAAGGCACTATGTTGCTACACCAGCTTCATGTCTGTTTTTGCTTGAATATAAGATGGTATGCTTCCAGTTTTTCCAGTCAGAGACAATTAAGAAACTTTAAGTGACAGATCAATCATGAAAAGGCACTGAAGGAATTAATTGGGTATTTCAAAAACAGAAGCCTCCATTGGAAAAAAAAATGTTAACTCATCAAGCCATTCCTAGTAAAATAAAAAAAAAAATATATAATACATATATATATATTTTACACAAATGTCCAGCTTAAAAAAAAAAAGGGGGTGGGAGGGGAAAGAAAAAAAGCAATTTTAAACTGATGGAGATACTTGAAAAGGATGGTTTAGAAATTAAAGGTTGGTAGTTTCAGTTTTATTGTCATACTTCAAAATCTGGATACCAATGTACTCACAGGGATAATTACAGATAAATTCAAAAATATTTTTTAAACATTTAAATCAAATGTTTTAGTTTCAAAAATGGATAAATATTTTCTGAAAGTAATTAAACGTCTTAACTTTTAGTTGCTGTTCATGGAAAATATTTTCCAAAATTTCAGTAATGCTGATGGAAAAATATCCTCAACTTTCTGCCCAAACTTAATACAACTTTTTTAACAAACAAACATCACATACATAGAAGAAGATAAGTTGAACCATGCTCCTCATACAAGAACAGGAGGTGTCCAGACACTTTGCCATCAGTACCCAAAATTTCCTGTTGCAGTTCCTTGTGAACTGCCTAACAGAGGAGATGAGCTGGAGCTGCCTGGTTTCTCTAGAATCTTCCCAGGTCTCAGGCAGAGCTGTTTATCCTATTTTACACCAGCTAGGACACACACGTGGCAGCTGGGAATTTTGCAATTCTTTTCATTTAACTTCTATTGTCTCTGACATGATTCATGCACTAGAGCTACAGGGGAAAATACAGAAATTATATCTAATATATTATATTCAGCTTGGAGAGTTTAAAAAAAATCAGCTCCTTCTGCAGTTGGAGAGCAAAGGAAAGGGAGCAGAAAGTGTGACTAACTGTTCCTGAATATACAAGAGATGTGAACCAGAAAAGGAGCTGTGTTACTGTGGCTGGGGAGTTCATAGATCTGTGATTCACAGCATTACAGGGCCCATTTGGTATGCAAAAAGAGAAGATGATGAAAGGAATAGTTAGTCATGGAGAAAAAGCTAGACAGAACACACAAAGATGCTAACCCCTGGGAAAGGAACATATTCAAGTGTGATCCACAGCCTGGGAAAGAGAATATAGTCTTTTTTCCTTTATTTTCCTAAAAATACCTTCTTACTTTGGTAGGTAGAGCACTCAAAGAAGTGTCCTACACCTCAGTTATGAAAGAGCACCATGAATTCCAGTGCACTACTCAGGCCTATCTCACACCAAGTGGATGGTACATTATTCTTCAAGTTTTTGCTAAATCCAGACAGCCATATTCTCTCATGACCATACTCTTTTTCTTCTCTCAGTTTAAAAAGGATTCTTTAAGGCAGGCAAAAGAGGGAAGAAGGCCATGCTAGCTGTGCTGCTGGAGCACACAGTGTACTCCCCTCTGCCTGCAATTGCTGAAATCACCTCTGTGGAAATGCTTGAAGATAGGTTGTGTTTCTCTTAAACTTTCACCTCCCTGAAAACAGACGTGTTCAAAGTAGGGATGAAGGAGAATGATTTGCCTCAGGGATCCCCTTGTCGACTCATGTGATTGCTGTTGAAAATGGTCTGGATCTAAACGACCACAAAGGCTTTTGATGTTCTCCATACATATCCTTCAGCAAAAGAACTGGGAGAACAGTCAGTGCTCTTGTGCATGTGCTTTTGCATTTTCAATAACACACATGAAACAAGCTGTGCCCTGCCTGCTTGGAACAAGCTCTATCCTGCCTTTATGTACCTGCACCATGCCTCTTCCACTGGTGTGTGTGTGAAGAGGAGGGGCAGGAAGGGGGAGAAATGGCATTCATAGGGAGGAGAGGGGCTAGGGGGCAAAAGATAAGAGGAGGATAAATGGAGAGGAGGAGATAAACTGGTGGATAGAAATAAGAAAATCTCACAGAAAAAAAAAAGAGATAGGGAGGTAAAAGGCAATGCAAACAAAAAAAAGCTCAAAAGACACAGATGAAGAAGCAAGCAATCATGAAGAAAGAGACAACAGAGGGAGGAAAATAATGTAAAATGCAAAAAGACAAAATTAAATTAACCATCCCACTGAAAAGAGCTAACCAGAGCACCATGGGATAAATCAGGTTGTTAAGATGGGAGGAAACAAACCAAAGACTAAACATGGAGCTAAACACAAGCTTCATTTAACACTGTTGATAGGACAGGCCTTCCAACAATTATTTGTTATGCAGTTGCCCTGTGGTCACTGATATGGATGATGTCTGGTTTCAGATCAAATCTCTCAGCAGCAAGTACAAGCAATGAGGAGAAATGGCCACAAATGTGACTGCCAACCCTGAGTCTCCTGGGTAGGAGAATGATTCTACATAAAAGTCTGTAGTGAAGCAGAGAATTGAACCTCCGTTTACTGCCTTCTTTAAGTCAAGTCTTCTGCCTTTCCTTCTCTGCCATGCTTGATGGATGAATCCCTGCTCCAGTACTGTCACTCACCACTAGTCAGGACACTAGCCCAGCTAGCATCTAGGAATAATGGCACAAGAGTATGGTAAACAAGTCAGCCTGCTGCCAGCAGTAATTTCCCAGCACAGAGTACAGCCCCCTTCTTCTCCAGTAATGACTCCAGATGGTTTTGCTGCTTTCCTGCTAGGTTAGGACTACCAGCCAATCTGGGAACATACACCCAAGTCATAAAATGAATTATGGCCAACTGGTGCAACTTAAAATAAAGGAAAAAAAAAAGGTAGAAATTTTTTAGAATTATTTCCTAGTCACACAAGCAGCAAAAATGAGACATGGCATCACCAGGGTGTCTTTACCACATCCATTAAAGCTCTTGAACATTGCTGTGAATCACAAGGCATCTCCAGGGCTCTGTGGAGCAGGCAATGCCTGGGTATGATATCCCCCAACAGCCCTCCTGCTAAACCCCCTGCTCACACTGTAGGGACACACTCAAACACACAAGTGACCTCACTGGTTTTTGCAGCACTATTTATGGTGATGTCAAGCTATTCACCTGAGTGGGGGCTTATTGGCAGTTAAGCTAAAAAAAAAAAAAAATACCCAAGAGCATCTTTTTACACCAGAACCAAGGAAAGGTTTGGACCTGAATTTACAGCCCACTTGGGTTTCACCAGTGTGCATATGTGCAGGCACCATTGCTGTCCCTGAGTGATTCAGAGCATCTGAGTAGGAATGAGTAGGCAAAATCAGTCAGAGTTTGTCATCCTTTATAGCCCTTCTTACATGAACAATGTTGAAATGTAAAGAACACAAAAGCTGCAGGTAAATCTCACTGGTATATTATTATTTTTTAAGTCAGACTAGTCATGTTTTTACTCAACCATAGCTTTCCAAACGGAAACATTTCTGGTTCCTTTAAAATATGAGTTAATAATGATAAACCAAAGATAGGGATCATTCTAAATTAGAGAGGCACAGTACAAGGCCTTGCTATAATCAAGGAAATTACTGTTATCTAGAGACAGAGAACAGTCACATTTAATTCTGCATTCCACCCTTTAGCTCAAAGAAATACTAATCCCCTTAGCCCTCTTGCATGGTGTCATCCAGCACATGCCCATCAGAAACAATGAATACATACATCAAGTGAAGAGTAAGGGTAATTTCCTGTGGTTGTTTTACAAGCAAGAGATTAAATTGTGACTATCCTGCAGAGGATTAAACAATGACTTGTAATGAAACTGATGCCATAATATGTAATCAGAAGTTTGACATGCCTAATGCAGCATTCATATGTGAAATGTCTGCAGTGGAAACAGCCCAGCCCTCTAATTTTGGTCTTTGTTTGGAAATGAAACCTTGGGACAGGTACCTCTGATCACCTGCTGAAGTCCCTGCCAAAGGATGGAGACAGATTTTCATGGAAATGACACAGAAGTCAGACTGGTTGCATGCAGGCAGGCAGAAGCTCTCTGGAGCCCAGGAGAAGGCAGGCTCCACTTGAGCCTGTTAGCAAGCATGTAATTGCCACGTGTGACTGCATGGGAAATTTTGGAATTTATCTCAGTTATCCTGCCTGTTCCTCTGCTAACTAAACCACTCCACACAGCTCCTGTATGATACCAGAGACTTTTACAGCATCATTTGATGTCTTCCTAATGTTAGAAATACCCCACAGACATTCCATCCACAGTTTTCCTGAATGAAAAAGCAGGAGGTCAGAAGCCATCCATGTATTTAAACCCATTTTATTGGACTAAAAACCCAGGGTGGCCACAACTTCTTGTCATCCCATTCACTTTTAGTGTTTTCACTCAGTTTTGGAATTTTCCCATTATTGTTCTACCCATTCAATTTTTTAGCAACCTCACAACTGGCTTTTATTTTTCCTTTCTTCTGTGATTTCAGGATTTTATTTGGAGTAATTTTAGCAAATTTGGGTCCATTTCACTGCGCTTGTCATCTGAGGCCATTTCATTGTGGCCACTCCATTTCCAAATTTCTGGGGTTTTTTTCATCACATTTTATTTCCTCATATCTCTTTTCCAGAGGGTCTGTTAGCCTTTGTACTCTGATTTCAGGAAATTCTTCCTTTCAGGAAAGGGAAGGAAATCTTGCGATTTCAATGAGCATTATTTGGGCAAGCTTTGATCCATTTCCCTGCACTTCTTGTCATCCCATTCCCTTTTAGTGTTTTCACTTGGTTTCACAATTTTCCCATTATATTTTTAACCATTTCATTTTTTTAGCAACCTCTCAACAGGCTATATTTTTTCCTTTCTTCCATATTTCAGGACTTTATTAGGAGTGACTTTAGCAAGTTTTGGTCCATATCATTTCCATATCAGTACACTCTCGGGGAAGCACAGGGACACGAGGCAGGGTCTAGCACTGGCTCGCCAGGCTGATGTGCGAGAGGGCAAGCACCAGGGACAGGGACAGGCAGGGTGACACAGCCTGGGGCTGGGCTGGGTGGGGGAGCTGGGGCAGGGATGTGAGGGATGTCAGGAGCAGAGCAGCCAGAGGCAGAGGGAGCTGCCGGGCAGCAAAGAGCAGCAGGCAGCAGCACAGCAGCTGGGAGGCAGCTGGGCAGGAAGGGCGAGCTGCTCCCAGAGCCCAGCCAGCATCTCTGAGCACCCACAGGGGCTCTGTGCACGCATCCTCCCGGGGACCATGGCCATTAGCATCCACCCAAGCCATTCCAAAGCATCCCGGCTATGGAGCTTCTCCCTGATTAGGCAGTGGCGAGTCCAGGCGCTGCGTGCTCCGCAAGCATCACCGCGGTGTAAGCATCCGAAAGAAAGCGAGGTTTTCAAAGTCCGGAATGAAAAATGCCGTTCAGAATATATAAATTATTTGCACCTTTGGCTCAAGGCTGTAAGCTCTGATCAAATATTACAGTAATTTCACAACCATAAGGCGCACCGGACTATAAGGCGCACCCGCCGGGAGTTGGCAAAATTCGCAACTTTGTAGATCAGATAAGGCGCACCGGACTATAAGGCGCACTTTTTTTTTGCAGCGAGGCTCCGCCCCCAGCTCCCTCCGCGCGGTTGCTGGCCGAGGCCCCGCCTCAACCCGGCAGTCATTGGCCCCCGGGCCCGCCTGTACCTGGCAGGGGCGGTGCCGCGGGGCCCCAGGCCCGCCTGCATCCGGTGGGGCCGGGGCATGGCCGCCACCCCTCCGCGCTGCCTCTCCGGGGCCGGACTGTGGCCGCCGCCCCTCCGTGCTGCCTGCACGGGGCCGGTGGGTGCCTGTGGAGGGGCGGCTCCGCCTCCACGGGGCCAGGGGGTGCCTGTGGAGGGGCGGCTCCGCCTGCACGGGGCCAGGGGGTGCCTGTGGAGGGGCGGCTCCGCCTGCACGGGGCCCGGGCGTGCCTCTGGAGGGGCCGTCCCGCTTGCACGGGGCTGGAGGGTGCCTCTGGAGGGACGGCTCCGCCTGCATGGGGCCGGGGCGTGCCTGTGTAGGGGCGGCTCTGCCTCCACGGGGCCCGGGCGTGCCTGTGGAGGGGCGGCTCCGCCTCCACGGGGCCGGTGGGTGCCTGTGTAGGGGCGGCTCCGCCTCCACGGGGCTGGTGGGTGCCTGTGGAGGGGCGGCTCCGCCTCCACGGGGCCGGTGGGTGCCTGTGGAGGGGCGGCTCTGCCTCCACGGGGCCCGGGCGTGCCTGTGGAGGGGCGGCTCCGCCTCCACGGGGCCCGGGCGTGCCTGTGGAGGGGCGGCTCTGCCTCCACGAGGCCCGGGCGTGCCTCTGTAGGGGCCGTGCCGCCTCCACGGGGCCAGGGGGTGCCTGTGGAGGGGCGGCTCCACCTCCACGGGGCCGGTGGGTGCCTGTGGAGGGGCGGCTCCGCCTCCACAAGGCCGGTGGGTGCCTGTGGAGGGGCGGCTCCGCCTCCACGGGGCTGGAGGGTGCCTGTGGAGGGGCGGCTCCACCTCCACGGGGCCGGGGGGTGCTTGTGGAGGGGCCGTCCCGCTTGCACGGGGCCGGGGGGTGCCTCTAGAGGGGCCGTCCCGCTTGTATGGGCCGGGGGGTGCCTCTGGACGGGCCGTCCCGCTTGCACGGGGCCGGGGGGTGCCTCTAGAGGGGCCGTCCCGCTTGCACGGGGCTGGGGGGTGCCTCTAGAGGGGCCGTCCCGCTTGCACGGGGCTGGGGCGTGCCTCTGGAGGGGCGGCTCCGCCTCCACGGGGCTGGAGGGTGCCTGTGGAGGGGTGGCTCCACCTCCACGGGGCCGGGGGGTGCCTGTGGAGGGGCGGCTCCACCTCCACGGGGCCGGGGGGTGCCTGTGGAGGGGCGGCTCTGCCTCCAGGAGGCCGGTGGGTGCCTCTAGAGGGGCCATCCCGCCTGCACGGGGCCGGGGTGTGCCTCTGGAGGGACGGCTCCGCCTGCACGGGGCTGGGGTGTGCCTGTGTAGGGGCGGCTCCGCCTCCACAGGGCCGGGGCGTGCCTCTGGAGGGGCGGCTCCGCCACCACAGGGCCGGGGCGTGCCCGCCCCTGCTCCGCCCCACCTCCACCTGGCAGCCATGGCCCTGCCGGCTCCCCCCGTGGCTCGCAGCTCGCACTTCCGGGTAGGCAATTTTTTTGAACTTTGTAGATCAGATAAGGCGCACCGGACTATAAGGCGCACTTCCGGGTTCCAGGGAAAATTTTAGTCAAAAGGGTGCGCCTTATAGTCGTGAAATTACTGTAAATAGTGCTTGAGAAGCACCATATATTGTATTGTATGTATACAATGCATATATGTATTGTATTGTATTAAAAAATAAAAGGTAACCAAACCCCACTTCATTCCGCAGACAGTAACAATTCTCCTGTAGTTTAATCTGCACACGATTACTACAGATCAGTGAATACCAAAAAGGGATCGGTACCTGCTTTGTAAGTCGTCTAGGTGCAATTTGCCTACATAATGGGTGGCTGATGAGACAGTGATGATCCTAGCGTTGTGACTGTGCGTTCCTGATTGCTTCAGCGTATCCAAGAGGAGGTTAGTCAACAGGAAGTGTCCCAAGTAGTTCAAGCCGAAGTGCTCCTCAAACCCATCCTCCGTCTTCCTTTCAGGGACCAGCATCACCCCAGCTGGAGGAAAAAGTAGAGGTAAAACCTGTTGGTTTATATCAGAGCAGCAGCAAGCCAGAAGGAGCACGGATCTCCTGCTGCGGAGGGTAAACACAGCATTTAGAGCACTGAGTGACTGGTGATGGCATGTGAAGGCGACACTGATTGATTCCTGACAAGAAAAATGTCTAAACCCCCACTTTTTTTTTCTTCCACTTCTTTTTTTTTTTTTTTTCTTTATCCAGATAATGTTGACTGTCTCTCTCCCTCCCTGCAGGACTGTGAGTTCATTTGTGAAAAGTGTTTTCAAGAACTGGGAGATCCCAACAACATTCCCTCCATCAGAGCTCTGACCAGTGGAGACAAGACCAGGCTAAGCAGCAGACCTGCTCTCCCAGACAGTTTTCTCCTGGAGAAAACTCCTGGCTGTAGTTTAAAGCTCTAGTGAGTCTACATCTGAAATCTGCAACTTCTGCCTCACTGGTGTGGGTGAGAACAGATGTAGTAAATTTACCCAATATATCTTAATTACCATGCTTACGAGCAGCTGCATATTGAAATTAGGTTTTCAATGCTTATTTTGGCAATATTTTTGCATCAATTTCCACAAACCACAATTTTCAAACTCAGTGTCTAAAATAAGTATCCACATCCTCAACATGCAATGTTGATTTCAGCATCTTGCAGAGAAATCTGAGCTCTTGCATAAATCATATCATGTATTGAGGCTGTGTGAGGGATAGTTACCCTGCTCAATTATAGCACAGACTTGAATGCTATAAATTATTCTTATTTTATTAAAATTTAATTACTGTACAAGTGGACATGACCTTTGTCATTTAAATGTAGATGGACACAACTCATGGAGAATCCTGTTATAGGAAGCTTCTCTCTAACACCCATAAATATGACACAGCAGAAAGACCACCTCTGCACACGACATGAGAGAGTGTCAGTTTAATCCTCCTGCTGCTTCATGTGCCCACTAAAAAGCCTTTAACAACCCATTTCCCAATGTCAGCCTGACCTGATATGGACATAAAATGACCATTTTCAACTGCACATGCTGTGCATCTACATTGCTACTTTGGGAGCTCCTGCCAGCTGACAGTCCTGCTTTGCTGCTGCCTCTTGGGCCAAAGGAGAGATATTTTTGGGACCTTTTTTAGAATGGCAAACACCCATAGGAATTCACCTGTGGTTTCCTACTGCTTAATGGAGCAACTGGAGAAGCAGTGGGAGGCAAAGAAACTCAAGAAGGCCACAGAGAAAACAAAAGTGGAACATAGCACACCTGAAAATGGAGAACTTAAGAATGAACCTGAGCGATGCTGACTGGTGGCACAGTGAAGAAACACAACACAACTTACATGATGAGGCTCCATGAAAGCTCTGATTAGCATCTCCTTATGTCATTTACTGCTGTAAACTATCTATAATCACATCAGTAGCAGTGGCTGGGAATGAGAACTGGTTATGGACAGATGCAAATGCGAGACAAACCCAGCTGTGACTTCTTCTTGTTTTCTGGGAAGATGGAAAGGAAGGGAATAGCTCGGAGATGAACAAACCCCAAGCTCCCAGACCAAGTCTCAGCCTGCTACAGTGCAAGTTTTAGCACAGACAGAACTCAGCATGAGCTGTTGCAGGGCAGATGAAAACATTGCTGCATCTCTGAGATCCAGGGCTAGTACAAGGAAATGATTTGCATATCTCTGAGGCCATCCTGCCCTCTGAAGCTCTGACACTTGGAAAAGGAGAAAGCAAGCAGCTTGCCAGAGTTCTGTTTGCAGCAACACAGGTAAAATACAAGACCAAGACAGGCAGCCAGGTATAAAAGAGCCCTGGCCCAGCAAGGCTGATCTGCACACCAAATACTGCTTCTGCCTCTGCTGGGATTGCTGCAGGGCTCGATACAGGACCCCTCCATGCATAGACACACTTCTGTTGGTTAAGTCAGATGGAGGGATGGAGAAATTTGTCCTGAGAGAAGCAAGTTAGGCAGCTGCTACAGCTGTTCAGCTTTGCATCATGACCAGCAGGCAAACAGAGAGGCTGCCATCGCTCACATTAGCCCTGAGGATGCCTGTGCCACAGCAGCTTCACCCTCGACCTCCAGAGAGGCACAGGATTTCAAGAACACATAGAGCCTTTGCCCTCAACCCCAATTAGTCTCCACCATCTGTGCTGTACATCCTGGAAGCGAAAAAACCAGATCTGACCTCAGATCAGGAGACAGAAAAAAATTTTCACTTACGTGATGCACAACTGTAAAGATACACGCTCCCCAGCATTGTTTTGCTCATTCTTCAAGAGCATCCCCTAAGTAGAAATTCTGGTCAAGTCCTTGTGCAGGAACAGTCACCTCTGCCTGCATCTGATGCTACTACAATTCCCTTTTGCCTTCAAGAGATGCTCAAATAATATTAAGCCAAAACACATTTTCTTTTTTTTAAAAGGCGCTCGTCTTTCAGGTAGTTCATATCAAGGTTGTAAAAAAAATCTTGCCCTGTAGTCTGAGGGCAGTTTCTCTTATTTGAGGAAAAGCCATTTTCAATTCACTAAAAGTGAACATACAAAGTTGCCCAACAGGCAACTGAACCTGTCTCCTTCCTTAACAAAAGGGAAAACCTTGTAAGTATAGCAGCAAGCTCTCTTTTTTAAATTATTAACTACCTAACATTCAGTAGATATTAAAAGTGGTATACTATTGATTTTCCCTTGTCCAGAAACATACTCAGCTTTACTTAAGGGTCCCAAATGTTAACTCAAAAATGAAAGCTGGTTCTACTTTTAATTCTTTGAATTAGTCCAATACTACTTGAAATATTAACCAATGCCTTATCTTTTCATTATAAACTAAGAATGATTGTGCTTATTCTTCCAGTATGGAATCCAAACAACTCTATATATTTCTGATTTTAATTATCAATAATTTATATATCTATTATAATTTCTTTAAGATATATAATTTTATATATAATTTTAATATTTATAATTTATAATGATAAATTATATTTTTTCAGAGTGTATGTGAAATTTGAAGTGGCAGCACACAAACCATTAATGTCAAGCACCTCACTTCTGACATAACCTTATATGTTTTTCCCTGTGATCTAGCTGGATTGTCTCTAGAAGATTCAGTTTTAAAATATCACTGATAACACCATGGCATAAGAAAACGAATTAATAAATAAACTGACCATGAGCTTCTACTTTGTAATTGATTAGCTGTTGCTGAAATATTCTGGCAAAACACTGATAGTATGGGAACAAAAAACTGACTAAACAAAACACGGATTTGTGATTTTGCAGAGGTAGAAATAAATTAGAATAAGGAAAATATTTTTTCTGCAAAACTATGCTGAACAACTGTTCTTATAGTAACACATTCCAATGTTCTGTGGTTCTGTATTTATTGTAATATGTTCAAATTACACATATTTTTAATTAGCTTTAATGAATAACAAAGATTATATTCTTTTTTAATTCTGTGACTAGGCAATAATCGTATTTTGCACTGAAAGAATGAATACACATCAAGAGAGCTGTCTTTGTAAGCAGGAATTTATGATGATTTTCTATAAAAGTTTGTAGTGAAACTCTTGGCTTCTGATCCATCTTATGTAATTTAAAGATCTGACATTGCATGCAGTATAACAAAACATTTTATGATAGTTGTAAATATTATAGGCCAGACATGCCCCATTTTTACTGAATTATACAGGAGAATTTGCTCTATGCCTGCTCGTACTGCAGATGATGATAAATATTGCTCTAACTCCCATACCTCCCACTTCAAAGACTTCCTTCATCTCCATTATAAAATGTGTTTTAAGAGCTGTAAAAATACAAGCATTTCTCTCATCTGATTGTATTTACAGTGAGCTACTTGGAGGTTTTTTAAGTCAGTTCTCTCAAACTCACTATAAAAGAAAAAATTAAAATCTCTTTTTCACATGCAGAACAAAACGTCTGCCTTTCCAGCCAGGCTCACAGAAGAGGGTTTGGAGGCAGATCTCCCCCCCATAAGTTCTTTTATCAGCCAAAGGCTGGGCAGATAAAGCAATAGGTCAGCCACAAACACTTACACATAGCACCTTCACAGCAGGAGGTGAACCTCTATAATCACATTCACCCAATTCCTGCCATTTACAAGGAAGAAATACATACTGTACCAAAAATGTTCCCAAGGGGAAAAATTAGGAGACAGTTCCTTCCAGTAAAAGCACAAAGCCCTTCCTCTGTGCAGGTTTTGCACTGTCTTAG
The DNA here is from genome assembly GCF_009819885.2 of Catharus ustulatus. Classification (NCBI taxonomy): domain Eukaryota; kingdom Metazoa; phylum Chordata; class Aves; order Passeriformes; family Turdidae; genus Catharus; species Catharus ustulatus. The sequence continues at coordinate 89,257,102 of NC_046222.1, read as the reverse complement.
CTGATGCCTTTAGCACATTTCCAATCCCACGAGTGCCGCCCCACGGGGCAACCCACCCCACTTTACAGAATGTCAGAACTGCTCTGTTCTGCACACCCATGCAACAAAACACCTCTACAGAAGGTGTAGCTACATGTGAAACAGCACAGCCCACTCCTCACCTCCATGAAGCACCCTGCCCTGGCTGGGCTGCTTACAGCAGCTTGCTTGTTCCACCTGGCTCAGTTGGGCTGTGCCTGCCCTGTGGGTCTCTCCTGGCTAGAGAGCAATGAGAACATGCAATGCCTTATTGTAAGAACAGCCCCCAGAAGTGCTTCCTGGAGGCACAGCTGTGCCCACACAACTGCTTCTTACAGGTACTGCATCTTACTGCCTCGTCTGGGCTGAAGAGCAGTGAATGTACAGCGCTGCTGTAAAAGCTGTGACATAGCTGCTCACTGAGCCACATCCCTAACCCAGAGTCCAGTGCTACAGCTATGCCACAGACCTATTGGTATCCCAGGAAAGTGTTCTGAGTCTCAACAAGACCACACACAGAAGCCAGATTAATGGTGTATGAGAACTGAAAAGGTAAAAATCCCAAAAGTTTAGAAGAAAAACACAGAAACACACATGAAACTTGGTGCAGTTTTCTAATGCTATTGCCCTACCCCCTGTCTCCCCAGAGGGAGCTTAAACTCTTGCTTTTCCTAATGTCTTTTGGAGCTTTTTATATGTGTGTATGCAATTTTCCAAAGCCAAATGGGAGGTAAATTAATCAAAGCAAGAACTTTTACTCCATGGCATAACAATGACACCTGGATGGCACACAGATACCACACCAACACATTTGACCCTTGGGGAGATGCAAAGAAACCTGTTAGTCTGCCTGGCATCAGTGTTGGAACAATGTCCTGTGCAGGGACCTTTCCTGGAAGTACTGCCAACTGTGGAAATGATAAAGGACAGGGACCAAGCCTGGGGTTGTAGAGAAGAACCATCTCCAGAGGATTATGTCTCTCCTGCCTCATCCCAGGACAACTTCTCCACAGGAGTCTGCCTGAGCCTCTGCTCCAGCACTGAACAAGCTCCCATGAGCTCTCACCTCCTGCTGCCTTCTCACAAGCTGCTCTGCACCACTCATTGCCTTTTCTGATTACAGTAATTTCACGACCATAAGGCGCACTGGACTATAAGGCGCACCCCTCCGGAGTTGGCAAAATTCGTAACTTTTTAGATCAGATAAGGCGCACTGGACTACAAGGCACACTTTTTTTTTGCAGCGAGGCTCCGCCTCCAGCTCACCCCGCACAGTTGCTGGACGAGGCCCCGCCTCAACCTGGCAGCCATTGGCCTCCAGGCCTGCCTGTACCCGGCAGGGGCGGTGCCGCAAGCCACCAGGCCCCCCTGGACCTGGCGGCCATGGGCTCCCGGGACTGCCTGGACCCGGGAAGGGGCGGTGCCGCGGGCCTCCAGGCCCGCCCCCAGCCGGCTGCCGTGGCACTTCCGGCTCCCCCCACGGCTCACAGCTCACACTTCCAGTTTCGCAAATTTTGCAACTTTGTCCATCAGATAAGGCGCACCAGACTATAAGGCACACTTCCGGGTTTGAGGGAAAATTTTAGTCAAAAGGTTGCGCCTTATAGTTGTGAAATTACTGTACCTTTCCTGACAGCCTCCCCAGCTCCCTGTGCTGGGCAAAATGTATGGCCATGATGAACCAAAGACAGTGTTCTGCTTCCCAGCCTCCCCTCCTCCCTTACCCCCACAATCCAGTGACCTCATGCTGATCTTATCAAGGAACTGCATGGGTTCAGGAAGAGGACAGAGGTTCAGCCCCAGACATGAATATCAACTCCATCCACCTCTCTGCCTCCCTGCAAAGTTCATTCTCCCTAATTCTCCTACCCAGCCACTGTAGCTCCTTTGTGTCTCAATCCCCCATCACTCTGCACCCTGCAGGCATCTGCCTGTCACATACCTGGATCACCCTCCCCTCACTCCTGAGGCTTGCTTCCTGCTTTAGCCACAATCCCTGGCTCTGAGGCTCCTCCCAGCTCCCCCATCCCCACTTCAGTATCAACCAGCTGTGATTAGATTGCAAGTCTCTTTGTACAAGTTACACTTAAGTGGGTGAGCAAGCAGAAGAGAGAGGTTCCAGTCCCTTCTCACCAGGAGAGATAATTCTCATCTCTGTTAAACATCAGTAAACTTTAAAGAGATCAGTCAAGAATGTCCTCATGGAGAAAAGATTTGATCACATAGTACCCAACTCCAATCCTCAAGGTTAAGAACTCAATCCTTGTGAATTATGTGGTGTCTAAGCATTTCCAGCCCCTGACTGAGACATCTCCTACAGTTCAGACAGACCTAATGACTCTCTTCATCCTCACTATCCACCCCAGCTCTACCTCAGTACCTGCTCTCATTATTTTTTTGATATTTAACAAGAATATATGTTATGTTCATAGTTTAATTTTAAAAAGTCTCTATAAAAGACTTTAATCCATGAAAGACTTTATTTTTTCTTTTAATCAGAAAATTCAAATGTTTTGCAATCAAGGTTTCTGTCATCCTGATGGTCCCCAACTAATTGTCCTCTTCCTCCCACTCACCAACTCTTCACAGTCTATTTTTCATGGAATAGAAACTTGTCACAGAGATCATGGAAGACTGAGGCCACCGGTCTGGACAGTGGAGAGACTGGAGGAGCCCGAAGTGAGACACAGTGCCCATCCCCACCAAGCTCAAAGGCAGCCAGGAAGAGCAGATGGAATCTCTGGAATCTCAGCACTGGTGGATTTGCCTGCATGCAGCACCTCTGACCAGCTCAGGGCTGTGATTCAGGTAGAAAGACCTGCTCAGGCTCAACTCAGGACGTGCTTAATATAGGCAAAATACTCGGTGAGGAGCACATAAAAGGTGTCTTACAAAATGGAGTGCTTAGCAGGCTTCTGACTTGACCCATCAGGGGAATATTCCATATGTGACAAAAGATGCAGCTACCACTGACACAAAGACAAGATCTTGTCTGCATTCAATTCCACGTGTGTGATAACACCACAACCTTTATGAAAAACCTTGCCATCATTTTTGACATTAAAAAATACCTCCTAAGATATTCATCTTATTGTTGCTGGAAACAGATAAACTGTTTTATCTGGCATTACAAAATAAAATAAAGAAAAAAAAGTCAGCCTAAGGCAAATACTTGGCATGGAAACTCTTAGCCCAAACACTAAAAATCTGGCTAAGAAGTATGGAACTGAAAACTGAGTAATGTCTTCTGCTGGTGCCCCCAGACCCACCTATAATGTTCACAAGGGAGAAGTGCACTGCATTAGCTGTGCCAAGGAAGATAAAGCAATGTGACTTTCTAGAAAAAAAACAAACCAAGTTCTTAGTTTCTCAGTAAGTTAGAGAAAAGGAAAAAATGCAGACAATCCACATTCAAGGAGTGTGAGAACAACAATTACATCTTGGTAGGTTCAGAACATAACTGAATCAGCTGTAATACCTCCATAAGAACAGATTCACATTCTGAATCAATGTCACGCTGCTATTTGTGAACACAGTACAAGCTAATTCCTTGGAAAATGTGTCAGTTAAAAAAAGTAAATACATTCCATAACCAAGGTTTTGATTTTGCACTAAAATAAATCAGAGCATTCCTAATTAGGTCTGGTTGAAAAAAACCTCCTTTGTTTCCTAAAAATATGCTCAGTAACTGTTTGGTTATTTGAGTTGGCACAATGGTGAGTCAGCCCACTCACAATCAGAAAATAGGAAAGTCAGTCACAGCTTTCTAATTCAATAGGATATTCTCTCAGAAGTAAAATATTTCAGTTTGCAATTTGTGTACAAAATATTTTTACCTAAAAGCTATGAAAGGATTAAGTAAAAATAAAACATGGCTCACTCCTGCCTTTCAGAAAAGCCAATGGCAAATGTTCCACACACTTAAGTAGAACCAGTTGGGTTTCCTAATCCATCAATAGTTGAATTTTGTATCTGTCTTCTACTGATAAAACGTTCACATTCAAGACATAAAAGCAAATGGGTCAAAAATCTGCAGCATGTGGAGCCTGAGATATTTCCCCTTTCAGAAAGTGTTTGATATCACAGACAGAGAAAAAGCTTTGGAAATAATCAGAAAGATAAAGATAATATCAAACAAAAGTCAGGATTTTCATGAATGAAATCCTTACTCTTTGAAAGCCAGAAGAGTCTAAGGTCACCTCTCTAACTTATTAGTTCTTCCAATAAAAAAATAAAACCTTTTCTAGGAAATCTGACACCTTCTTATAAGATAAATATAATTCTGGCAGACAAAAGTGCTATCCAAGTATAATAAAATCTCTAGCTGACAACTGCTGCTCAAAGTCCATATGCCAGATAAACGTGGGCATGGCACAACCTTCATTTTCTCTGAATGAGCCAGGCTGGATAATGTCAGCAGTGTCATGGTGCTCTGACCCATGTGCCCAGACAAGTTACTCACAATACCCAAGGCACCTAGGACCTGTGAAGAGCAATGTGTGAGCAGCCAGCCTCCCCACAGTCAGCTCTCTTAAAAGATTATTTCTTCTGCAAAATCTGAGAAGATGGCACTTGTCATGCACTGAACTTCATTAAAAAATATGGCTCTGGGAGTTTCTTCTCATTTTAGAACATATTAATACCACATCTTAACGTCCTTATGAATCTTCCTGTTTTTCCCACCATACATGGAAGATACATTGTAAGCCAATGTCTCCACCACATCAAATTAACTTTTCCAGGTAAAACCATCTCCCAGGTCTTCCATGATATCCAGTACTTATCATCCATTACATACAGGTAGAGGCTATTTCTCTCCTGCTCCTCTCCTTCTCTCTTTGTTCCTATCCCTCTATGCCTTTCCCATCACAGCTTTGCTTGGGTATTGCTCTAATTTGTCTTTGAGGAAGGATAAAGATGAAACGTGATGTCAGCAAGACACTGGAAGGCCTTTAATGAGATATCATATCCTCAATTCACCACAGCTTTCCTGTGTGGCTGGAGAAGAAGCATTAATTTCAATTAAATCCAAGTTTCACTGGAGTAACAGCAGCCCTCCTCACAAACTTTCCCTCAAGGTTTTCTCCAGTGAATTTCCATATCTCTGAGGTTTCTTTCCTTTTCATCAGAACAGTCAGTGTAGCCTGCAGCTGCTACAGGCAAGGGAGCTGGCTCTTAGCTAATCCAGTGGGACAGGATCCTTTCATAGATCTCACTGTGATAATTTCAAACAATTTAACTGTTAGTAAATTCATCTTATAAATATGGCCTGTGAGTAGATAAGTATGTATAGAATTGTTTGCATTTGATACATGTCCCTATTCCCAGCCCTCAAATTTCACTCTTCTTCTGCTGATCTGATCCTGGAAATACTCAAACTCAAGAATAATGTAATATCTGATCAACCATGACAGCAGCCATGGGACTATTCAAAAGACTCCTGGCAAAGGATATTATGGCTGACCTGGACATGTCTGGATTGTGTGTAGATAACAAAGGCAATATATATTTCACATTCTCAGCTACTGATAAAGCTTTTAATGTGCTCTAGGAACTGAAGAGACATGCTTATATGGACTTATTCATTCTGTCAAGAGACTGATAGTTTCTCAGATGATCCACAAAGTACCAAATATGATCATCTGAATTAGCTAGCAGTTCAGGGATATTGATTTTAAATTGCCTTAGATAGGCTTCAACCTCAAATATATTAAATGTAATCTGACTGCAATAGGCTAATAATAGCCTGAAATCTCTAAGTTGGCATTTCAGTGTTAATGAGCTAGACAGTGCATGTTTGGCATCCAGAGGTATTCGAGTGTCACTAAATATCTTGTGATTTTTGTGTTGGCTCTGTTAGTTTTAAGATCGTTAAGTACTGTAAACAACATAGAAGCAAAAACATTAACTACAGTGTGCTGAGGAACAGTTCTAGCACACAGAGAAAATTATTGCCTTCAAGGTTAGAAAAAAAATCTCTGGTATGAAACAGTGACTACTGGAATTTTGGAATTTTATGAAGTGTTTCAGTATCTGTCCCCTTTTCAACCACAAGAAGACAGCAGACTTTCTAATGCATTTTAACAGCAATGCCATTTTTAGGAAAGTATTAAATAATTAACACTAGTGTACATGCTGTAATTTGCCAAATGCTTTTCAGCTGTACAAAGACACAGTTCCTTCCAAAACAAAACTAAAAATTAGCACCCAATTACTAATTAGCAGACTAGAAGACACATTCTTCTGACCTTCTGTCAGATTAAGCATTCTGCACTGCTTGTGCTGCATCCCTCTTTCTGTGGCTCACAGTACAAACATTTAGCTTAGTTTTGTTTTCTACAGAAAGTGAATTTGTTTTCTGTATCATAGCATTTTTTCTCTTTCTAGCACTAGCCCATCATATTAAAAAGAAAGTTTTTATAATACTCTAATAATATTTGCATTTTTAATATGTTTTGTTTATTTTAAAAACCAAGAGCTGAGCATGCACATTACTGATGCAGAAAGCATAGTAATGGAAAAACAAGCCCTTATTTGTCAGCTGAAATAATGTCTGCATTCAAGCAAATTTTTCCTTTTAAATTAGAAATTATAAAGTTAAATGTACTTGCTAAAATAAGCTGTAACAAAAAAAAGGTGACTAGTGCACTAATCTCCATTTAGTTGGATATCTAAGCCTTCACATGATTACTGTGGATGTTTAACTCTAGGAGAATGCTTTGAAACTCAGGATTTTAGTATTAATTTAATTTCCAACGAAATCCTTGAGTTAGGTAAGGAATAGAAAGCAAGTGATGAAGAGACACTTTAAAAAAAAATCACCAGTGACCTTAAAAACTGCTGAATTTCATATCAATCTTAGTTCAGATATGTAGTATTGATTATTTATTTAGTACAGTAATTCACATTACATCCCTTGTCTTTAATAATATTTCAATGTTATTTTCATACCTTGCATTCTTATAAAATGCTGGAACTCTTATCAAGTCATCTTCAAATGTTTGGCTTTTTGACAGGTTTGCACAAGCCCTCAATGAATATCATAGACTTTCACATATATATGGGATACATATCCATGGAGATAATGTGTGGAAAGTTCACTAACATATACACACAATTGTATCAATCAATTTAAAAGATTTCGATTAAAGCAATTAAATAATACCAGTATATAATGCAAAATTTTCAGTGTAATAGTTCTTGCATTTTTACACTAAATGTAACAGAGGAATACAGCCCTGATAATAGAATGCTTGATCCTATGAAGACAGAAATAAAATAAATTTTACTAGCTTGCTGATAGTTTGATCCAGAAGTCATGGGATGCATTCAAACCCTGATTTCCCAAACCTATGGGAAAGGAACAGGAAACTGTGATGAGGCTTTAGAGAGAATAGTGCTTCCAATTCTGCAGTCCATGACGGGCTGAATCATCCTCCTTAGTGCAATGAAACAAAACAAAACAAAACAAGTAAAAAGAAAATAGGAGGAAAGAGGAAGGGAAAGGGAAAAAGAAAAGCCAACCAGATAGCCCAAATGTCAGCACTTGTCTTGATTGTGCTCAATACAGGTGGTTTTTGCATCAGGCCATTTCTCCTCTATTAGGTATTATCATTTTCCTCTTATGTAGCAAGGAAACATTCAGGCTTTCACTATGAAACAAAAGGTACTAGTGAAAGTGGGCTTTCATGATAACAAAACTAAATGCTACAGATTATTTACAGGAGCAAATAAAAAGGACCATAAAATAAACAAATAAATACATAAAAATATGTGGGAAAGAGCATTCAAAAGTGGAGTCATTGCCAGACAATGGCCAGAGACTAACCTAATTCTATGGGATTCTTTACCTGCTTTGGATGTAATTCTGTTAAGACAAAAACATTATTTGGACCATTCATTTCATTCTAGATTCTAAAATGATTTTCTCAAACAACAGATTTCTCTTGCCAATTGTATTTGGTAAGTGAAATCAAATGGCTTTCTTGCAAATCACAAATATGTGAGAATATATTCATAGACTGAATCAGGAAAATTTTACCCTCAACATCCTTTCTTAAAAGAAGGTTTGGGCTTACACTCTTTGGTCTTGTAACGTTTTAGGAACATTAGGAGAACCATTTTTTTACAACTTTGTTTCTTGGATAAGAAGACACATTTAATTTTCATCCAACCCAATTCACCAGCAGCTAGGGCTGAAAAAAATCCTGTATTCCAGAGGGCTTCCCAGTTGTTTCAGCCTCATCCTTTTTCCCCCAACTGGCCTCCAAGCCCTGCTGACAATGCTGGCTTTGCTCATGCTGAAAACTAGTGCAGAGGATGCCTGATAGATTCATAGAATTAAAAACCTCTTTTCCCATAAAACATTTTTTTCAAATTGTGTTGTTCCCATCTGTGTAACTGTTTTTATTTTGCATGTTTAGAAGTAAATCTGGAAAGACTTTGTAACTTAAGCTTAAATATCTACTAATTAACTATAACTAAGTCTAAATATCCACTTTTAATTATTGCATGATTAAAACAATAATGGTAGGCTTTTTTGACTAATCAAATAAAAATGAACTCTTAACTGAAACACTTCAAAAGTGTTTCATATCAATCAGCAAATAAAAAACTTGAATTTTTATTGCAGTATTTACTTGTGTTACTGAGAGCTCTTTAAGGCATCAATGAACTTAACAAAACCATTTATTTAGCATGTTTGCTTTCACTAGGATTGAAGTGTGCACAGGAAAACAGAAAATGTTCTCTGGGATGTCTTAATAAAAACATAGTTTGGAAAACAAGAACAGCAGCATATACAGCAGCAAACTTCTAAACGAAGCCAAAATTGTTGCTGGTGGGTTTTTCTCCTAGTTAAATAGACAGGAGAAAATTCCCCTTTAGGACAGTGCCTGCAGAGCATGCATGGTTTCTGGAAGAAAATTATTGTACAGACTGGCTTCCAAAAATACTCTGGCTGTAATACAAAATTAGATAGCAAATATGTGAATAACAAATCTAAAATCCATAATAATGAGATTCATTTGACAGTTGTATGAATGCAAGATAAATATTGTCCTTTTAATTTGTGCTCTGACCATTGAGGATGCAGTTTTATGAACAGCTTTCCAGTAGCACCTGGGTCTATGCAGTGACTTCTCTGAGGTTGCTGGATAATTTGCCAAATTATATTTCAGGTTGATTAAACCCTCAGCCCAGCTCATCAGCCACCCACAGTAAAGAAGTGTTTATACAGGAAAAAACATAAGGGGAGAGAAAGCAAATAAAGGTGAAAAGACCGATTTTCTACTGGGACAAATTACAGCTTCGTTTTCCTCTGGTTTTTTTCTTAGAGATGTTCAGATTCTTGTATAATCGCATTCATTTAAGTGCTGGAGAGCTAAAAATCAGAGCAAATGAACCAGACTTGCAATAAAAACATGACCAGGTATGGCATTGAAGTTTTCAGACTTCTCACCTGACAATCTCTCAAAAAAATGCAATTTAACTCTAGAAAGACATTCCAGTAAATGCAGCCTTATGGTAAACTGCTGCATGGTTCAGATAATCTATTTGAAATGTGAAGTGATAGGCAAGACCTCCATTTGTCACATCTTCCCTTGCAGATATGAGAAGAGAAAAACAGAACTCACCATTATTCACCAGGACATGGAGTGGACAATTCTTTGCTCTAAACTGCTGCACAAATTGCCGTATAGACTTCATAGAAGCCAAATCACAGTATAAAAACTCCACTGGGAGAAAAGAGGAGATAAAAACAAAGCGAGTTAAGTCACTTATAATGATATAAAAACACATAGACATCAACAAGGACTCCTGTGATAATGTCACTAGTAAAGTAAAAGTTCTAGAAAGAAAACAGATTTCAAAATCACGGGTGAAGCTGGTCTCAGGTTCTTTCTTTCTCCTTCCTCCTTCATTTCTATTTTTAAACTATTGATTCTTCACAGAGCAAGTATGGAGAAAGGAGGTGAAGGAGGGCATCAAACGAAGCAAATATGCACCAGCCCTACTGTTCTTACTACTCCCACCATTTAGGAAGAGAAGCTGCAGTGCTGCAGCACTGAGATGATCAGGACATGGTAGCTGGAAATCAAATGGGGAGAGGAGAAGGCACATCAGACACCACAAGGTTTCCCTGTTTCTGATACAAATATGCTGCCCTTTGTTTTTCCCAGATTATCTGCTGAGTACCTGTGGTTGGAATAGTCTATAAAATAAAGCTTTATTGCCAATAGGAGAAATGAGCAGCATCACACCCTGAACAAGCAGTTCCACTAATCACTAAAAGCAAATAAAGCATCATGATTAATGCTGTGGCTCTTGTGGGCATCCAGGGACATTTGGTGTCAAGGTCACCTGGGAGCAACAACCAGCCACAAAAATGCCATTTAAGTGTGGGTAAGAGTCACGGTCACAGAGACCCTTTGTGTTTGGCAATGGCAGTGGGATTTGAAAGGAACATACCTCACATGGATATTGTGGGTGGCATCCTACCTACATTGCTGATGTCATTCAAAGGGCAGGGTGGCAGGGGGCTGGCAACCTGACTGCACCAACGAGATTGCTCAAGGGGCAAGGTGTCACTGTCTCAAAAGGGATTTGACACCAGTATGTCTTTTTTCCCAATAAAACGTGTCAAAAAAGCATCCTTTTGTTCAAAGCATTGCTCAGCCACTGATCTGCACCAGAATGCTACAAAATTAATTAATCAAAATAAAAAATATTAGTTTAATCCCCCAGCAGCTTTAAACCCATCAGGTCTCAAAATTCTGCTGCAGTTGTTCATCTTTCAACCCCAGGCTCTCACAGCACTGCATCATCGATTGCCTTGCCTTGCATGAAGCTACGGCCAGAGTTATGAAGTGAAAAGAAGTAGTGCCCCCTGCCAACAGCAGTAGCTGTCCCCACACTAACAATCCAAATTCTTTAGAAGCTCTGCAAAGGGGAAAAAGAAAGAAAATTATGACCTTGTCCAACTGTTTTAACCTTTAAAAAAGTATACATTGCATGGCAGGTTTTTGGTTTGTTTCAGCATTAGCTATGTTTTAAGGAAGAAAATATGATGCTCTAGCACAGATATTAGTCTCTTTTCTGGTTTCCTACTAGTCACTGTGGGAACCCAAGTCAGCCAACTGTTGTCAACTCCACCCTGACTAGGCACTAGGGCTCTGATGTAGATTTGCTTGAACCTCCTGCATTAAAGTGAATTTTCCATGGAAGAGTAAAAGGTGTTTCAAACTGGGAAAGTCAAACAATATTGAGTGACCTTCTGTGACTAGATCCATCAGAGAGAAAGGCAAAGGCTGTACAAAGCATCTCCCCTTGTTCACTGTGTCCTTGCAGGGTGAGCCCTTACTGTCCTGTTTCATTTCAATGAGCTGTGGCAACTTCTGCACAGATGCTCAGTCTCCAGGATGGTTTTGGCCACCACATCAAAGGGCTGGGGTTTCAGAGGCTCACTGTGTTTTCTTCCCTCCCTGCTGCCCTCCCTCCTCCTGGCCCCAGGGCTGCTGCCCTGTGCTGCTCAGAAACAGCCCCCCCCTTCCTTGCACATGGATTCCCCCAGCTCTTCTTATGAAAGAATCAGCCTTTGAAAGAAGGGGAAATTAAAGAGATACAGTTCTTAAAAAATGCCTTTCTGATAAGAGGATTAAACTATTAGATAAATAGGCTCCAGTGCAGGCTGTAATAAGAGACCTTTCCTCTTACTCTCCTCCCTGGTCCATCAGGGATGCTCATCCCGTCCCTACCAAGGCTCTGAGCTATAAAGCCTCTTTATAGCATTCCAGTACAATAAGAGATTAGGAAGGTCTGCAGGCACAACAACAAGATAAATAACAAGATATTCACAACTGTTCTTTAATTCCTTTCCAGAAGAACAGTTTCTTTAGTTTCCTTAGTATGAGGCTTTAATAGTCTCTATATGTTTGGAACCTAGACAGTATTAGTCCTTTGAAATTGTCTTAGTGAATGTATATAAATTATTTGGTGTCCTTTTCCAATAAAAACAAAGAAACAAACAAACAAACAAACAAGAATGCTTAGATTCCAGTGTTAAGATAGTGCAAATACATTTTTTCAAAGTGTCTCTAAAGTAATACCATTTCAACAGCACTGCCCCATAAATAGAAGTGGATAATTTCTTGATCTCTTTGCAGACCTTTAAGTGTTCAGCAATTTTCTTTAATTTCACTGAAACCCTGCATGTGGAGATGGTAAGGAAATGTAGAAGTTATTAACTTCTGTCAATGAAAAGAGTTGCTCAGGCCATTCCTCCTGTGGCCTTGCCACTGTATAAAACCACATGAATGGCACTATAATTGCTCAGATATCCAAAACCTGGTCATAATAAATTATTAATAATTAGTGTAACAATGAGTGGAGTGAAGACCTAGATGTAGCTTTATGCTGACTCTGCTGTTGTTCTACTTCATTAGGCAGCTCATCAAAGAAAGAGATTAGGGAAAGCATGATCTGCTTCTTAGGAGGCAGTGGAGGAGTCACTGCCAGTGGAGGAGTCACTTTCAATACAAAAATATTTATCTTGGTACAGGAGGCATCAGGCCTTCATTAGCTATGGTATTTTGTGGCACAGCATAGGCTCCAACCATTTCTTCATCACCAGTATAGACTGTGACAACATATTGACTTGATTGCCACTAGATATGCAAGAAAAGCAGACCTCTGAGGATATCCACTGAGCTAAATTTTAATCTCTCCCTTATCTGACCTTGCATTGCCAACAAGAATGGTGGTTAGATAATGTGTGCAAAGAGAGGGCTTTTTAGCCTGACCAACACAGTCTCATTCTTCCTGATAATTAACTTTTTGCTGCAGCTGTCTGATCTCACCTCCCTCAATTTTGCAGTTTTGCACAAAAAATGCTGTCCTGCATTATGACTGTGCAGTGCCCAGACTAATGGCACCCTGGGCCAAGGCTATCATTACTAAACTTCTTTACCTGTTTACTTGGGAAGCACGTCATCATAGTCAGTATTCGTAAAGCACCAGCCATCAAAAGATCAGAACACACTTCGGAAAGGAAAACAAACAAACAACACAACCCCCAAATTTTTCTTTCTGCTCACAGGGCAGAAAAGATGGTGACCAGAGCCCTGGTTGGTGCTCACTGGTGCGTGGCAGCTCTGTGCCAGGGAGGTGGATTCGCTGGCACAGCTGACCGAGCCGCCCTACCCCGCGAGACACTGTGCCAAAATGCGGCTCCACGTCGTGCGCTGACTCAGGGCCTTGAGCACAACCTGAGTTTCTTCTTCGTCCCACCATGATTTTTTTATCAGTGTACTAAAGAATTGTAAATTTGGAAGCTAAGAACAATGACAGTTTTTTTAGAATATATTGAAGCATGCACAAATATACTAAGCATAACAGTTTTTTAGATGCCTTAGTTAATAAAGACCAGTGATTAATGGTGTGAGCAAATGACCAAGTTCACTTGGATTGTGAGCTACAAACGTAACTCAAATTACTTCATGGAAACAAGAATGGCAATGTTTATCTGTATAAGATAGGTATGAGAAAAAAGATGAACATTAACAACAACATGACAAAATTCGTGTCTTTTACCACAATAGTGTCCTTTCTGCTTTAGAGTTTAATAATATAGTAAATTTTCAAAACTACCTAGTTCTTTTCATTTTCTTTATGCTATTAAGTACAAAAATGGAGAGTAGAAGCTGCATACACAATATCTGCAGCTAATGCTACTGAAATATTTAAATTTCTAACTCTACCTCATTTTATCTCTCCTTTTCCTGTACTGCTTGCTTCCAGGTACTTCTGTAGACAGACATGCCCATATTTCTTTCTTCTACTGGCTGTATTCCATGTTCTTATCTAAATAATTTTTCCAATGAATGCAAATACATCCATAATTGTCAGACACTGGCTAAAATTTTAACTCTTAAAAATATTTTTCTATTCTTTTATTGTAATTTGATGACTCAGTTGTCAGAGAATTATTAGGTATTGAAATACAGAAGGAGCAAAATTTCCCAAAAGACAGCCAGAGTTACTTATGCTATTAACCACATATGAATAGATATGTATATGATGGTGCTACAATTGCTGCTTTCCCTAATTGCTTTCTTTCAAGCAAGTGTCTGCCTGGTGCAGCAATTTTCAGCCACAGGGAAGTCAGCACAATGTTTTCTGGTTGCCCTTACAGACCCCGCAAAGCCACACTTGCTGTGTGACACTGCTGAGCACATGTACTGAGCAGTGCCTGCTCCTGCATTTTGCACCCTCCACTAGTTTGGTCATGGTAAATAAAATGAGAGAGCCTGAATGACTGGCATCTGGCAGCTCCTGCAGAGCTTTCTGACACCCTGAGCCCCACAAAATCCAGGAGGAGGCCCTGCATTAGGAGAGCCTGATACAGCCCCTGAGCTCTCACACTTCCCTGAGCTTCCCCATCAGGGTCAGCTTCCCCATTTGTCTGCCTGCTTCTTCACACTATTACCTTACTTTCTTCACATCCAGGGTTTCCCTCCTTTGCTTTCCACACCAGCACAGCAGACTGTGACTGCACATTTCCTCTGTGTCTGTATCACAGTGCATAGAAAGCATGAAATGAGAACTTCAGTCTGGTATGGGAGGAAAATTCAGAAGCAAAAAAGAATGGACAGATATTTCAGTGAATGAGCAGGGACTGTAACTTCTGAGATGTTTACTGATCATCTGAACACAGGAAAATGTATTGTTTTGATTCCCTCAAAGACTGCACCACTTAGGCTTGGTTTAGATCAGATTAAGATGAGATAAGGCCACCCACCAATTACCACTTTTTATGCATTCAGTTCTAACTCAACATGTTGAAATTTTTATGGGCAGCTACAGCTTTGCTTCAGCAGAAATCATAAATCAAAGTCTACTTGCTTTTAGTACTTATGCCACAGCAGTTTCTGTTACGCTTTCAATGCCTTTGTGTTAAAAACTAATGCAGGGGATACATTCTAAGGAAAGCTGCAAGTGTGCCCAGAACTGTGGAGAGCTGAGGACTACAGGCAGGATTGCTTTGCCCATTCCTACTTGCCACTCATCTATCCAGTGTCTGAAGATAGCACAAGGAAGAGGTACTTCTTCAGCAAGGAGCAAGAAATGCTTCATAGAAAAGACAACCAAAAATGGTGCTCAGTAGTCAGGTATTGATGTTCAAAAAGCATCTCACAGATACATCACATTCTGATTTCTGTATCTCCATAGAGTAGTCATACTTGGGCATCTGTGCAGCAGCCAGAAGAAATTCTGTCCTGCTCATTAATAACTGAGCATGATTCTGAGAACCTGGACAGTGCCACAGAGATGTTTATCAGAAAGGACCCTTGATGAGTCAAAAACCTATCATCTGCTAGATGCTGCACTGCAGAGTTAGGAAAGCTCTGTCAGTAGGTGAAAATGAAGTGGAGCAAACCTCAGGAAAGAAAGAGCTTGAGCTGTGAGGAGAAGAAGACATAAAGCAGTACTGACTGGAGTCTACTTGCCTTTTCTCATCATGCTGTCCTCGCTGTGAGTAGAAATTGCAAAAGCAGTTCTACACTGCTAACACGAACTTGTGGTTTATCATTCTGCCAGCTGGGTATGTGCAGCAGCACACAAAGTCCCCATCTACAAAACATAACTCCCATTTACAGACTTTTCCTACATTGTCTGGGACTCACACAAGGGCTGTGATGCAAGTTCTGCTCAGATATGCATGATGACAGAACACTGCATGCTGTTCAGGACCATAAAATGCTTACTTTAAAAGGACTTCTCAGTAAACAAAACCAAACAAAATCCTTCCAGTAAATAAGGCATGTACTAACCAACTGCATATTGAGGCAGCCAACATAACTGCAGCAAGCACAGTGTCTCCTCCATGCACTTGATGACCTCTCTGGCCTCTATACCACAAGCACTAGATAATCTCCTCCATTCTGCATTAGCAGCCAAGATTCACAGGAGTAAAACATTAAATTGATTGACACACAGAAAATTCTAGTATGTGCAATCATACCCATGACACTGGTCAATGCTTAATTCCAGTTGTGATTATGGTGACAATTTGCAGAATTCTGGCTCCTAACCCTTCAAATTATCATAAACATGTGACCTTGGACCAATGTCTGCTGGGCATTTTATAAGTTCTCCCCAGTATTATTCTCTGTCTTTTATTAGCCTGAATAATTTTGTGGCCCTTTATCAGGCCACTGATCTTTCACAGACTATTAGCAGAAATAATAAAGCATGGGTAACTCTAGAGCAGATTTAATGTTCCAGCTGATGCTTGTGATACACCACTGAAGAAGAAGACAAATGGAAGACATCCATCTGTCAAAGTGTGTCAGAGCAGTGGCACAGATCAAAATAGTGAGCATATTTAAAGACATACCATTTGAGTATTTTTTTAATATTAAAAGACACACTCACAATTTAAGGCAGCCTAGTTTGTTTACAGCCTTTCAGCAGGCAAGCAAGAGCCCCTAAATTCAGCTGCTTCTGCTCTGAGTCATCCATTCCAGCACCACCAAACCTTAAAGGCAGTATAAAGAGATGAACTTCCTGTGCCTAATGTCAGCCTTTGTAAACAGCCTCTGTGTGTCATCCTCTGGCCAGTTCAGAGGAACAAGAGCTCTGCATTAGCGTTACAACATAAAGAGAAATCACATTAGGCAAATATTACAAATTCATGAGCGCTTTTTTTGCTTCTTCATGAATGTTTGAACTTTTTCTGCTCAAAGAGCTACTGTAAAATAAAGGTACTTTGTGGTGTCATTTTTTTAACCATAGAGCTTTAGTCCATTTTACTAAAACAATGGGGGAAAAAGAGGTGGAAGAGTAAAATAAAAAATGGAATTGGCTTTCAGAAACTGAACAGTCTGCCTTAGCTACTGCCAGCTTCTACAAAAGAAGTGTGGCTGAGTACAGCGATCCTTCAACTTGCTACATCCAAGAAACACCCCAGTAGCTCTTGTGTACTGGTTAATCAAAATGCACAAAATTTAAGGACAATGTTCCAGTTCCATCACTAGCAGCAGCTCCCATTACTGCTAAAATGTCACCTCATCACAAGAGACCCCTGAACAGCTTCAGAAAGCACATTGCCAGAGTGCTGGGACCTAACAGCAGTGCAGAAGGGAGGGAGTCCATCTAAAGCAACACAAATGCCCAAGTGTGACTCTGCTGTTGTGCTGTTGCAACACCAGGCGGGATGTAATTGAGATATGTCATCTTTTCAGCACAGTTCATACAGGCTCTGGGTTTTCCAAACATGCAAGCAGTGCTTTGCTGCATATTACTTGACATTTTCTGTTCAGTGGGGCCAGAGCATGAAAAGAAATGAGCTGCCGTCAGCTTGTCAGAAAAGTTACCTTGGGAAGTGATGGCAGCAGTGGGATCTACAAGCATTTCTCAGGGTGAGAAAGGTTATCTCAGCTTCCCGTGGGTAAAATTTCCTCCAGATTATCCACTGGGGAGGCTTAGCTTTTTTAGAATAGCAAATATACAACAACAGATACATATAAAACTGCCTCACGTGCTTCCTCCTCATGAGTTCAGGTGCTCATCACTCAGGTTTCTGACTATAGAGAGACAAAGTCGTCTGACATCCTACCCTGTTGCTATGGGAAGACTTTGTTTTCACCCCTCTGAACAACTGTTTTGGGACCTCCTTCTGCCACCATTTTGAGTATCTGTGGGCGTGCCTTCACGTAAGCTGAAAGGAAATATGACTTTGGCTCTTCATAGGACCATTTAGAGCCCTGTAAAGCAATGGTGGGAAAATGCCATGGTCACATTAATTTCTGTCAGAGCCTGATATTCAGAAGAAAAAAAAAAAAAGGTGTCACAGGGAAAATGCTTCTCCTATCTGTTTCTGAGGACTGAGGAAGGCAGCCTTCCTCCTGTTGACAGCTAAGCCTAATGCTTTCTTCCCTCCGGAAGTATCAAAACCAAAAGGTCATGCCTAGTTAAAATCCCTCTGTTTCACAGGGACAGAACTCCCAGTGAGCTTCTGCAGATTCATCATTTATGGACGGAAGAGAAGATGGTTTAGAATACCTTCTTTACTATTATTACCCTAATTGCAGGGGGATTGGACTGGACAACCTTTAAGAGTCCCTTCCAAACCAAACTATTCTTTGATTCTGTATACTTTTAGATGTATTTTCCTCTTGCTCCCCAGTGAACCGATTTTTATATTAAATTTCATTGCTGTAATTTGTGAATTGTAGATTGTGGTTGTTTGGCTTTTTTATTTCTCAGGTGACATTTACTCCTTGGAATGGCTTAACTCTGCACTGTGACTTACATCTCATTAAAAACCTAAAAATATATGGTACATATGCAATGCACACAACACAGTGTCCTCTCTTGACACTCTCTGTTGGGTCTGAAACTCAAGTGAAGAGCTTTTTGGATGTAATACAGAGTCAAGCTGTTAATGAAGACAAAAGTCAGCAAGGCTTATACAAGATGACAAAAGGAGAATGTACTTCAGAGCAAGCTCTGTTTCCAGTTTCTCAGCTCTGGATTTACACATTCCCAATGAATCTTGGGTTGCATAGCTTCCAAGCTAAAATATCAAATCACTTGTATGATTTGATGATCAAGGACACATACAAGCATATGAAATTGAGATGGCAAAAAAAAGGCCAGAGACCTTTTGCTGGTAGTCTTCTCCTTCAGAATATTTTATTAGATGAGTTTCCTGACTAAAACAAGCATCAGCACTCATCTTGAGCTGTTTCTGTCTCAACTTGCAGAATTTGTTTTTTCTATATGAACAGCTTACTTTTCACAAGAAATTTAAATTTATTTATTTATTCAAAACATTTTCTCCAAGCTAGCCAAACCCTACCACATTCAATTCAGTTTCAAGTTAGATACTTTGCTGGTATCTGTACACCACACCCCTAAATCTTGCTTCCTTCAGCCTCCCTAATTTATTTAACTTTTAGTTGAAAGAAGCCTTCGCATTCCCAATGCATACATTTTGGAGGGAGAATCAACATGAGCTTCAGTGAAAAACAGGCTGCTCAGAAAGTGATGGGTTTGCTAAAACAGGGCCTTAATTACACACACTCATAGAGCCATAATGTTTGTAGAACTGACTTTTGTTTTAGTTGCTACAATAAGAAACCTCCAAATCCAATAAGTCTGCTTTTGGACTGATATGGCTTAGTGCTGATGTTACCCCAGTTCCCACAGTGGAACAGGACTGAGCTGGGCCACTTGGGTCACTGTTGGTGCAGGTCTGGATTCTATCGTGGATGTAATTGTCAAGAGATGTGAACTGACTTGTAACCTTCAGTCTTGTAAAATCAAATGTTTCAGTCAAAATTTAGAATGCAGCCAGCATGTTGCTCCTGTCATGCAGGAGCTTCTTTCTATAAGACAATATCAAGTATATACTTGGAGATTTGAAATAAATCACTTCAAGTAGGGCATTTGTTAGTCTGTCTAGATATTTCATAGATAATGTCAAATTTTGATTCCTGGCCAGACTTTAATACCAGAGAATCATTATGTGATGGCAAAACAGATCTCCCATTGGCTACATTTCCTGAAAAGAACATACATTTTCTGAGAATATTTGCTTACCTTTTCAAAACCACGAAAATAAAAACCTCTGGTGTGAAGAAGCATGTTTGTAATAAGCTTCAGTATTACCGCAAAAACACCTCAGCAAATATTCTGCTTCACACCCTCTGAGGTAACACAGGGAGGCTGATAATGTCTGTGCTTTGTAGTACTTCAAGGATAGAAACCTTGCAGAGTCAAATAAAATAAAAAAAGAAGGGAATAATATTTCCAAGCTCCAGGCAAGAACAACTTGGAGTTGTCCAGAATACTACATCTTTTGCTCTAGACGTGAGAACTATCCATAAAACATACTTTGACAAAGACTACCTTCCTTTTTCCCAGGGGTTTTCTGCTTTTCCTTCTCATGCCAGTCCTAGTGCTCATGAGGCAAGTTTGAGGGGCTCTCAGATCCAGTTTCAATCCATTTTCTTTTCTTTTTTTTTTCCTCTTTATTTGGAGATACTCTTTGCATGGATAATCAAGTCACTGCTCCCCTGTGGCAGCAGAGGCAGCGAATGTGGCAGAGAGGAGGCAACAGGAGCAGGTAGCAGGGGTGGAGGAGCTGCAGGAGGCCAGGGCTAGCCCTACAGATTCAGGGCCAGGTTAATAACAGCCCACCTGGGTACACCCAGTGCTGTGGCTGCTCTCCCCTCACATGCTAGCCTCTCTTCATCCCACCTACACAGATCTGCTTGGGCAGCTGCTTCTCCTGGTTCATGCCAACCTAAACCTGGGGTGTTACCTGGGTTATGGTAAGGGAACGTCAATAACCTTGGATAGCAATGCTGTCATCCTTTCCCACTCCTCCAAGAATCAAGATACATTAGCTTACTTTTTCCTTTTTCTTCAGATCTGACACAAGACTGTTTCTCTTTCATGCTTAAGCAAGCTTAGGTCTGTAGAGGGCTTCTAAGATATGATTCATCTGACCTGTTTCACAAATCTAGTTTAAGATGAGATGAATCACATCTTACAACTATTTATTCCTCTTCACAGACTGCAACAGGAGCTTGGGGACACTGACTCAGATTAAAACCTCTGCATTATGAACCTCAAAAGTTTAGGTGATTTGAATCCAAGTGTTCAGTTTCAACTACTAATGAACAAACAGAAGATGTGAAAAAAATCAGAGAGCCGGGAATGTGTGCAGATGACTCAGTGTTATTCACCATACTCAAGATTTGGCAAAAAAAAAAGGGAGAGAGGGAGAACTTCCAGAAGAATCTTGCCAAAGGCTCATGGATGGCTGTAACAAAGAAAATTCATACTGGAAAAAGACAAGAAGTCTTGCAGGGAGTGTTTAAGTTCTTCCCTTATTGTGAATGCCTCTGAAATAACTGTGACTACTCAACAGAAAATTTGAGATACTGTTGCACATTCTAATTGACGAACACATCCTGAGTGTCAAAGATGGTGAAGATAATTGTAGTGGCTGGCTTTGGTGAAATTGTGAATATACATGCATGTAACTATGAATGCTTAAGAATGTCTCATGTATGAGACTGAGCTTAAGAAAACTGCAAGACATCATAATTTTTACAATAATGACACTATAGATATGCATCCCAGGTGGGAACTGGCAGCTTTGCTGCTACTCTATAAATCATACACCTCTCACAGCTACTTATCTGCTGCAGAGATCTTTCAGGCTAGCAAAGTGACAGGAAAAAATGTTTAGAAGAATAAAATGCTAAGAATAGAACCAGTCTCTTGATTGCTGCTTCACAGGCTGCCCTGTGCACTGGATCCCACTTCCTTTCTCTTTTTACTTCTATACAAATAGGTATTTCTTATTATTTTTATGAATGTATTAATATAAAAAAGGCTTTGTTTTTCTTTCTTTGAGATGGATTCATCTTTAGGAAACTTTAGATCTCTCCCCTCACCCCATCCTGTTTTGTTGCTTTGCTATTCTTCTCATCTCACCTCCCTTGCTGATCCTCCAGAACTTTTAACACGATCACTCTAATGTGGTGTGTCTAGTTAGTAATGGGGCTTTAAAGCAATTATCTTTCATAGCACTTCACTGCTAATGCTGACCTGGAATTTCAGGCAATGTCAGCCAGAGATGCTGAGCAAGGAGCCACAGGGTTCTTCTCCTCCATCTCAATACTCTGTACCTTTGGTATTTTCATTTTTCTTGAAGGCAAACTGACTTTTGGACATCTGTATAATTAATTCCTTTAGAAATATGCATCCTGTGTATTGTAAGTACTTTCATCAGACATTTTGTGAAAATTCTTCTTTTTATTGGAAAAAATAACCCTGGAAAGGCTCTGTCCAGCTGGAAAAAGGTATACTTATCTGGGAACTATTCAGGAAAGAAGCAAATACTTTTAACTGCCTATAACTCCCTTTTATTTTCCAAGAAAAACAAAAAAACCTGCTTTTTCTACAGGTGCATATTGGGGGAAGTACCAGGTGAACAAAAAGGGGATAATTACAGTAAATTCACGAATACAAGCCGCACTGAGTATAAGCCGCATCACTGGGTGTTGGCAAATATTTCGGTTTTTGTCCATAGATAAGCCGCACCCGAATATAAGCTGCTTTGTCGTTCGCAGCGAGGACCCGCGTGCAATTAGTAACAGAACCGCGGCAGGGTGGGGTTTACTGGCTGAGCTAAGGCTGTGCAGGCTCGGCCCGCTAGGGGCTGCCGACGGGGCCAGGTGGTCCAGCCCGGTGCTGCCGCTCGGGGCCGGCCGTCACTGCCACTGGGCTCGGTCACCCCGGGTCGGCGCTGCCCCGCAGTGGCAGGCAGGGACGGAGCTTCCCCTGCTCCTACGGCAGCGGTGGCGGGCGGGGAGGGAACTTTCCCGAGCCCGTGGCGCCGGCGGCGGGCAGGGACGGAGTTTCCCCGCTCCTGCCGCGGCGGCGGTGGGCGGGGACAAAGCACCCCGTCGGCTCCCCGAGCCGCGGCAATGGCTGCGCGGGGCTCCCGTCGGCTCCCCGGGCCACAGCAATGGCGGCGCGCGCTTCCCCCCCCTCCCCGGGCCACGGCAATGGCGGCACGGGCTTCCCCCCCCTCCCCGAGCCGCAGCAATGGCTGCGCAGGGCTCCTGTCGGCTCCCCGGGCCGCAGCAATGGCGGCGCGCGCTTCCCCCCCTCCCCGGGCCGCGGTAGGGGCGGCCCGGGTCCCCCCTCTCCTCCCCGGGCTGCGGCAATGGCGGCGCCGGGCCCCCCCCGTCTCTCCCCTGGGCTGTGGCAGAGGAGGAAAGAGAGCTCTCCCGCCTCTCTCCCCGCCCCCCGTGCTGCCTACAGGGAGCCAGGCTCCACCCGCAGTGCAACAAAGTAGCGATTTGTAACAATCGCAAAATGCGACTTTGCAGCTGCTCGGCTCAGCACTCTGGCAGGCACTTCTGAGGTTGTATTAGCCGCTCCTGATTATTAGCCGCATTTCTGGTTTAGGAGCAAAATCTTAGTCAAATTGGTGCGGCTTGTATTCGTGAAATTACTGTAAGTCTTTCTCTTATTCAAAAATCCAACTTGTGCATGGAAGTCTTTTTCCACTGCCCTTTAAACCAGCTTTAGGGAAAGAACTGTCTGTACAGGTAAATCTGCATAGCCATTCAATCTCTGGACTTTATGGAGATACTTCATTTACTAAACTAATTTTTAAAAGATGTTGGCGAGATAGTTCTCCAGATCTGGATTTCTTGCCTTCCAAAGGGACACAAGGTATGGATCAACATGTCACTTATACTACAGTGAAGGCAGCCAAGCTTGCTGCATTGGTGAAAAGAGATGTATACACAGTTAAACACATGAGAAGTGCATGAATCTATTTCTATGCACACCTGTTCTCCTTAGTTGGGAGGAGACCAGCATCAGAATGGTCTGTCTTTTAAAAGTCAAAAGTCACAGTGCTGTTTTTTTCCTTTGGTACACACCCTTCAGAGAAAAGCCTTTAAGAGAGGTGAGGGAGAAAACAGATTCTCAATTGTCTGCTTATTCCCAATTATAATTCAATACAGTTAAAATGGATTTTCCCCCGTTCTCTAACCTAAGAAAAATAAACACAGAAAAACAAACCTCTTTTAAATTTTGCATCCTCTGCAGGGAATTAATAACATATGAAATTATTCTTCCTATGCTTTCTGATTTATTATTGGCATTTACTTAATGAAAAAGCTAGAAATTCTCCTCACCATAGACTACTATTTCTAATTCAGTGAAAACTGTGATCCTGACACTATGAAGAAGGGAATTAGAGATCTGCTCCTGGTGGGATACTGAGAACATAAAGGTTTTGGATTTCAGCATACTGATAAACTAGCATTTTTGGGGAAGATAACACCACACACACACACTGGAGAAAAAAATCAGATTAAAGGTTTTATTCATTTGAGCATGAGATTCTAGAGACAACCTTTAACAGCAGGTCTGGATCTGAATGGTACTGTTTGAATACATTTTGAATTGCTGCAGAGCTCCAGATTAATAGTGCTGCAAGATCAAAAGTCTGTGATGCAAAATTTTAGTGTTGCAAGTCACAACATATAAAACCCACACTGCCTGCTTTTAGCAGATTCTCACCCACCAAAGTGCCTCCATAAGCCTGAGTTTATGGCTCAGCTCTACATCTATAAAAGGCTGAATTTGACCTCCAAGGCCGCGGGAGGCATTGTACAACCCACCTTGGTGCTAGGAAGGGTGGGGGGTCTCCTTCCTGCCCTCCCTCTCCCATCCAGGAAAGGGCAGTGAGCTGATGATGAGCTGATGCCCACCTGGGAAGACATGTCAGCTCTGCCTGGGAAAAATGGGGAGTGGGGCTGCTGTGACACTTGGAGCAACCACCCAGCCCTGGCATCATTTGTGCTTCCTCTGGTTATTCCATAGGAGTGACACAGATTCCCTCAGCTGTTATTTTAGGGGGCCAAAGTACATTTGGTTAGCCATGTATAAAGCTCTGGAACAGCACATTTCTAATAGGTAGGTAGAGTGCTAATTTAATGGTAAATTATATATTTGGGTTAGCAGCTTGGCTGCTTTGTTGTTTGGTTCTTTCAGACAACTTGGATGGCAGCCATCAACTCTCTGTGATGTATCTCTATTTAATTTTTTCACTTTTTCAGACCTTTGGCTGTTGGTAATTCAATTTCTGGCAACTGCAGACCTTCACTCCCTATTACAAGTTACACCCCAAGGCTGACATGCTGCCATCTGCACTGCAACGGTGGTGGTAGCTAGTGGATGCAGAGAGGCAAGTGTCCAGATGCCACTTGGGCTCTGAAACAGCTTTAATAAACAAATGACTGTTTGGATTAGAAATAGTATCTAAACCCAAATATGAGCCCCTCAAAAACATTAGGGTACTCTCCAAAGGGACCACTCCACTCTGTACTCCATTTTTGCATTTTGCTTGTCCTGACAGCTTTCATGGATGAGGAAAATGAAGTATTTTCCTTTGCTCAGTCTCCAAAATCATCAAAGGAGGAATTAATCCCCATCCAGTCATCCTTCATACACACTCACTTCACTTCCCACATCTTCCCTGATCCTCTCCTCCCAATCTCCACGCTCTCCAGAAAAAAAAAATCTTCTTTTGGGAGATTTGTGCTTACAGCAAATCATCAGCTGCTGCTTTCCTGAGAAATGTTCCCAGATACTGGTAGCAGGTCTCCACAGGTGTCAGGAACGGAGTAGTGCCAGAAGGTGCTGCTGCACTTAAGAGCAGATAGGCATCACCCCCTGTCCAGCAAGCCTGAAAATTATATTAGCCTTGGCCTCAATCAAAGTGGGATGATTAGGTTATAGGCATGAATTACCTCAAAATCTTTCTAAAAAGCTCAGAAAGACATCACCTACTGTGAGGCGGGAAGACAATTCAGTGATGCTCAGATCAGCCCCAGTATAGCCCATCTTTCTGACCTCCTTCATGACACAGGGCCTGACCCCACACTCACTCACTCCTGAGTCACACCTATAACTTCTCAATGAGCTGTGGCACTGCTTGATGAGCTACTAGCATGAAACAAGGATGCTGCTGCTTCTCCATGAGCTGGTTATCCTGAGATAACCAGGAAAGCCTATGTGACCATGGTTATATCTTCCTGTCCTCTGAAGAGAAAGGGGTCGGGTTATCCTGCATGATAACCAAGGAGGTGGAGAGTTGCTCATGACACCACTGGAGAATTCCTTTGTTTCTTTTTATGTCTCCTTGGATAAACATTTAAATGTACAAACTGCAGGTTTATTGGCATCTCCTAAGCAGAGATCCACTTGATATTATCCAGGCAGTGTTTCAGCTGTCTCTACCCAAAGGCTTCAGTATCTGTCTGATAATGTATCTTTAAACTCTCTGGACTTCACAGTGAGAATGTGAACATTTCATTTGCTCCTTGTTGATAGGCACAGCTATCCATAATACGCATGCAAACAGCCTGTGTGGGTGACAGCCCACCCTACTCAGCCTTCATTTCTGCTTTAGGGTACTTTCCCAAAGACAATAGGTGAAATGGAAAGACATCAGCCTCTCTAACACCCATCCTCTGATAAACTGCCCTGAAAGTCATGACAGAAAAAGGCAAATTGATCATGAGTATTTCCTATTTAAAATAAAACTCCATTCTTGTTCTTTAAAGACATCTTTGCTGTTGCCTCAACACAAAGTTAATGAAAAAGAAAGGGAAGCCCGAGCCACAGAGAAGAGAGAACAATTTAAAGACATTTGGTGAATGAGGAATTAAATTCTGCTGGAGGGCAATATTCACTTTCCACATAATTTTGTTTTTGTGGAATAAAAGACTTGTTAGAGCTTGGCAATGCTTTTTAAGAGATCTAAATTTCTAACAGAAAACAAACCCTTTAAGATGCTTGACTTGCATTGTTCCAAATTATTACATTCTTTAGCTCTAGTTAAGATGGTTTTGATGTTTTAATATCTATTTTATTAACATAAGCAGAAGTTGAATTGTGTCTGCATAGGACGTGACTCAAAGCAATGATTTTATACCACTTTAATGTAGGACCATTTTCAAAAACGTATCAAAAAACCCGTGAAAACAATTTGTACTCAGCAAAGACTTTCAAAAAAGAAGATATCAACAAGAAAAAAGTTTTTAAAAACCTACTTTACTCACTACCCTTTTACTTACCGAAGCAGCAGGTAAAGCACCAATATTCTTGAAACTTATCATTTTCATATTTTAAGAAAACTTCCAAACACTCAGAAAGTGAAGCAAAGACTGCAGAGCCTTAAAAGACATGTCTCTAGAAAAGCCACTAGTCATGAAAAACCTTGACCTAAGTATTCAGGTGAGCCAGCAAAGATTAAAGTGCAACATGGTTTATATGCCTGAAACATCCCAAGATTAGAAGAACCATGGAGAAAGGTGAGATTGTTTTCTACAAATAGCAAGAATCCTGTAGGCCCTTGCTGCAGTTACATTTAGTGGGATCCCTTTGAAGCCAAAGGATAAGCTATCCTATGTGAGAACATCAAAGTAGTCAAATAGTGACACATTGGTGTGGCAAATGCTGTGGCTTTGCCTTATCTGTCCCCAGCTCTGCATTCCTGCAGGGCAATGTGGACAGCACACCAGCAGTGCAGAGGATGGCCTGACAGATATGGATACTCATCCGTGATGGTAACAAATGGTACAATTATCAGGTTCACAACAAAGCACAGAACTGAAAAATTACTAATCCAGCATTCATATCGCTTTACCCAATCTACCTGAAAAGAATGCAGTGGGGAAAAGCTGCTATGAATTTTGAAAAAGCGTTAAAAAAATCATCAGACCATGAAAAAGACATCTCCCTAACCTATGAGCCATTTCCTGGCCACTTATCACATTTATTCCAACAGTCTGTGTACTCGATCTGTTAAAATGTAGCATTAGCTGGGGAAGGTATTCAGTGCTATCTGAATGTTTGAGAGCTCCTTGAATCCAAGATTTCAAATAGCTTTGTAAGCAAAAGTGGCAGTGTTTATCAGGAAGAGTAAAATACAGGAAAATAATTATATACACTTGTAGTTAATTATTTCTCTATTGAAATGCAAAAATTGATCTGTGAAAAATAATTATTAAGAACTCTTAAGAGTGAAAATACAATGGCAATTTTCTAAATTAATTTAACAGTTGACTTACTTTAATTAGTGATAAATTGTTTATTGCAAGTTTCTTTAATCACCTTCTATTTATGCATGGGAGCCCCAAAGTTATAGAAATCACTGTAATAATAAACAATGCAAGATATTATCTAATCCTTAAGGGTTTGTGTTCGTTTGTGGAAGAGACAGCAAAAGGATTGCAAGACTTATCTTTACTTTACTTTCTTAAGTTATGTACAAACTACCTGTTTGAATTTATAGTTAGGGAGCATGGAGCGAGCAGACCTTTTCAAATCATGGGCATATCCACATGTCCTTTGTCATATCCCATCAAGAACTCATCAACTTCTACTTGAAATACATCTTTTCTTGCAGTATTATAGGAAGCCTAAGTCATAATTTCACTTATCCAGCTATGGGAAAATAACTTCTAACCTTCTAACCTTCATGGCTAGTTTACACCTCATTGGTTTTGCAAATTGCCTTTTACTATGAATGTGCTTCTGTTGGTTTCATTATTTGTCCTAGTGACATATCATGAGCAGCAAAAGCATCTTCTCTCACATTTAATTATTTTTGGACAAAGCCAGCTAAGTTCACTTAGTCCTTCTTTGTTAAAGCAGACTCTGTTTACCTCAGAAAGCTTCCTCCATTTCAGTTTGAGTTCATTTTTGAACTTGAAGAGCAAGACACTACTTTTTATTTTAGATGGAATGCAATGTAAGTTGAATATTTCCTCATTTCCTTTGGGTATACACCACCAAATACATCTTTGGATCATTTGTCTTGTCCACAGGAATATGAAAGCCTAAACCACCACAGATGTGGCTTCTCTCTGTCGCCTTTAGTCATCGTAGTAACACTGAACACACAGATCTCCTCCTTTTCCTTGGCTGGTTTTAACAGAGGAGTTTTGAGTTTATAGCTAAAATCTTATTTTATGTTACAGCTCAGGGAAGACTTTTGATACCAGACAGACAAAAAAATCATCTCAGTATTAATATTTTGCAGCTTATTAAGACAGCATACTTCTGCTGAATTTCATTGCACCACACAGAGCTTCATTTGAGATGATTAAAATTTAATATAAAGACATTCAACTAAGCTATGCTGGAAAATCTGCCATTAAAATTCGTTTAAGTTTCATCACACCAATCCATGGAAAAATCAACTATGACAGGCTGAGGAAAGTTCACATTTAAATAATGCTCTTTATAGCCATACAAAGCACATAGAAAAAGTCAGCACCAAATATCACAGCGATTTTTTAACACATTACCCCTTCTTTGCTCAGTGCTTGGGAGTGAATGGGAAGGAAAATGGGAGAGCAGAAGAAAGGGCAGTGGTTCGAGGTAAAGGTTTCTGATCTCATTGAATGGAAAAACACCAGATAAAACATGTCAAGAATGCAAACGAAAGTGAAGACTCTTTCCACAATGTATAATAAGCTGTAGTAATGTGACTAATAAAACCACAACAGTTACTTTGGCTTGAATTTTTGTTGGAAGGAGATAAACTGAACAGCAAAGCTTTGAGCAACTTTTTTTGTCAAGCAGGTTTGGTGACCATGAGGAAGTGTTAGAAATGATAAGCATGAAGATGGTTGGAGTTTGGGGGGTTTTGTTTATTTGTTTTTTGATTGTTTGTTTTTGGGGTTTTTTGTTGTTTTTGTTTGGTTTTTTTTTTTTTTTTGTCTGGACTTGTGGCAATAGAGGTTTTTTTCTTCAGTGATGTTTTTGGTTTTGTTGTTACTGTTGTTATTTTGGGTTTTGGTTAGATGTTTTGGGGAGGTAGATGTTTGTTTGTGGGTTTTTCTTCTATTTCTTTAATGGTAATAATTTATTTTAAAACGTGTTTTCAGTTTTATCAACAGTACTTTGCTCTTGGAGGGCTGTGTCTCTATTTCTGACTTGCATTCTAATCAGAGGAATCAGACACACTGGCCCAGTCACAGCCAGCAGACCTGCAGCTACTCTGGCCTGGCTGAGTTCCGGCAAGCAAACTCCTGCTCTGGAACTACACAGACATAAGAATAAACTTTACTTTCCTGACTGCAAACTTCTTTAATATTTTTCATTATTCTGTTGCTCCTGTTTGATAAACCATATTATCACAAACTATATTGATATTTTGTATTCCCTTTGTCATTATTGTACATTGTCCTACCAACATGCATGTCCTATCACAGTTTCCATCAATATGCCATATCTCTTTTGGTTTATGACTTTTTTTCTAGTGTCAAACCATATCCCTCTTTACCACATTCTTAGTTATAACAGGAGAGGGAATAGGTGATTCAAAGCTTATTTTCATTATTCCTTGCACCTGCCACAGAAAGAATTGTTTTTTCCCAGTGTACAGATAGCTCTTGCACCTGTGCTCTGTGCAAGCTGTGGTGGGTAATTGAAACCCATCTGCTCATGAGTGATTGCTACATCCCTACCAACAACTCCCTATCTTGTCTCCTGCTTCCTGCAGCTACCTGTGGGGTCAGACATCTCTCTTCTGGCCCAAGTCCCTGTCCTGTTATTAAACATACACCTCTCTGTGCAATCCTTCTCCAGCACGGGCCAGACCTGGGGGACCCAGAGCAATCAGAGGAAGATTAAAGAGGTCATCTTTGTTCCATCAGAACTGTGACCCAGGTCAGGATAGACAAGCTTGCTCTAACCCTACCCCCTCAAAGCTTGTGAATCCAACCCTGACAGTATTTGAACAACTTAGGCTACAGTGTGCTCCAGCCAGTGCACCAGCCAAGCCATTTTTAGTTATTCTTATCAAACACTCTGGAATTCATCAAGGCTGCTGAAACATAAATCATATTAAATTGGGAAAGAAGAGGCTGAAAAACAGAACAGCAAGATTGCAAGAACTGAGATAAAGAAGGGCCATGAAGCATTGGGCTGTAACCAATCATATTTCCTGAAAAGTGAGTGCAAAGCTCATGGACAAGATGGAGGCACCAATCAAGTAATGCATGATGGTGTGGACAGTAGTTTTAGAAAGCATAAGTAGAGCATAATGTAAACAATAAAGTGGCTTCTGCATAACCACATTGGTTAGTTGTTCAGAGGTCCTGAGTTCCTGCAGACATCTCGCAGGATGTACACCAGGGCTGTCAATCATGAACTTATTCTTACTCTGGCCTGATGCTTATGGATTAGAAAATGCATTGCATGTTTGAGCACAGCAAGCAGGTTGTGTGTGATCTTTGTTTTCTACTTTTCCTTAAATGGAATGCCATTATGTTGGAAAGAAATTTAATGAAATGCATACAGGAAACAAGCAGAAATTGCTTTAAAATTAGATTTAATTATACATGAACTGCGAGTCTTGTATGAGATGGCCTGATACAGTACTTAACATGTTTATAATTAGAAATTTAATGATAAAAATAACAAAAAAATGCTTTTGGTCCCTCTAACAGTTGGATAAAAGCATAATTTACTTGGTTTATTAATGGGTAGAAAGTCAGAGGGATCCAGGAATGTGACTATCTGCCTAGAGGATCAGAGTAAACAAGTATGACGAGAAAACAAAAATGTTTATATTTCCACTTTCTTGGATGATAATTTTTAGCAGTTATATAGAATATGAGTACTAAGAAAGTGGACAACTTCCCCAGTGTCACATTTGTCAGAGGTATCTCAAAGAGTGGCAGCTAGAGATGCTTTGTGATGTTCCTGTTTGATGAAAAAGTCTGTGTCCAGACATAATAATGATCCGTGAGAAACTGCATTCTTTGTGCATTCTACTTCTACCATGATGCTGAAAAATGAAACCAATTTACCTGCTTATTTATTCCAGCTTTTGTTCTTTTGCTAAGAATCCATTGACCCATGTAACTATTCTCTTATTCACCTCATAACAGTTTTCTCAGAGTTGGTGAGCTCATTAATTTATATTTCAGAACCAGAAACCTGTCTTTCAGAAAGGAAAGCTATTTTGATATAAGACTAGACAAGATGAAAAATTCATCTCTTCTGGAAATTTCATTTTTCATTTATTTTGGTTTATCAGCCTTGTTATTTAACCAGATTTCTCATTTGACTCTATCTACCTTTAACTGAGGGACATACATCCAATGATACCCTCCCTGTTCAAATTTTTCAATCTAATTCTAGACTTCACAGGAGACCACACATACACAATCACTGCTATAACCATCCACAATGTTGTATTATCACTAGCTCTTTTTCAGTTCTCCCTAACATGTTTTGCTTTTGTTGTGTCTTTAATTTTTCTCTCTGCTGCTAACAGCCCATTACTTTTAGTACCTTTTGCATTTTTTCTCTTAAAATTTATGACAGTGGACTGTGCTATTCCAAGGAAAATCTACACAGTCAGGCAGAAACTCAACACAGATTTTTTGCCTGGGGTGTAAACTGGCAGGATGCAAGCTGGCTCTGGTCTGGAATTTGATGTGGAGTTCTGCATAAGCAAATACACTTGGCCAATACTTGGATAACACCTAATTTTCCCTTTAAGGCACTTTCTCCAGCTCTTCAGTAATTTCCTTATGTGTGTATATGCATACATGTGTCTATGTACACATACATGTATGCATGTACACACATACTTATTTTGTTGCAGCAAGTCTGATTTTTGGAGTATCATTTCAGGGACTTAAAGTGCTTCTCCTTCCTTTGGTTTTGTACAGCACTTCACAGAGTAAGCATTATTGACTTCCTTAATCTTTGGCTCTTACTTTTTTGATCCATGGTTGGTTTAGTGTTGTTTTCCTTTTATTTTTTTATCTTGACTTGTCTACTTTTGTGTGGCCTATGGGTTATCCCAATTTATGGAGGTTAACAGTGAAATTACTCTAATGCAAAGCAAATTATTTAACAGGAATGTAAGTTGAGAGGTGGGATTTCATTCTTTCTTTTCCAGGCCAAACTGTAATTCTGCCAATTGAAGCCACTTTGCTCTGCCCCCAGAAACCAACCACTTCCAATGAAACATCAGCAGAGAATATTTTCTGGCCAGCACTTTGCATCAACAGTGTTCATGCAGTTGAGAAGCAGCTGGCCAGATTTTAATTGAGCTTTTCCAAGTAATGGACCTCAGCATGGGGTCAAGCACAAGAAGATATGAAGGAACTGGAAAGGAGAGGAGGCAGCAGACATTGAAATAGCAAATGAAGCAGCAGTAGCTGCTGTGGGCAGGTGTCTCAGAGATCTGCAGCAAATTTCAGTCTGGAATGCCTGGATGACACCTCCTTCCCACCTGGCCTGCTGAGGTGACAAACAATCCTTCTGGAATGTTTTCTCCCCGTGGCGGTTCCCGCACCTGAACCAAGGATGCCAGCTGCGCACTGGGGCTCAAGCACCCATGGCTCTGGTCTTCACTGTGCTGCCCACTGAGGCTGTGGTACCCGTGGGGAAAGCACCCTCCTTCTGCTGCCAAGAACCCCTCGCTCCTTGTGTCAGCAGCTGCCAAACCTGTTGACAGTCTCCTTCACCCTTAAGACACCCAAACCGTGGAAGACTGATGGAGGCTGCAGTGCGATTCAAACCCAACAAGTTTCGGAAACACTGTGCTGTGATGAAAGAGCACAAGAAACTAATTTTCTAGGAAAAAAAAATCCTCATTAGATGAAAAGTACATAGAAACAGCTACAAAAAATATGTAAGAGCTGTACTGCAGGGTTTCAGTATCATCTGCCTCATATTCATTACTGAAATTAATTCACAAGACTTGCCATGATAGTCTGATAGGGTACAGCTGTAATACTTTAAGCTGTTGTTAGGAATTCAAAACATGACAATCAGAACAGTTCTCTTTATATACAATTATAACATTCATTTGCTTGTTCATCGCAAAATTAGGTAGTGAAGCAACCAGGAGCTGGGAAAGCAGCCAAGCAATAAAATTGATTGATTGCCCAAACACATAAAAATCATATCCACAGCTTTCAAACATTCTCTCAAAAGCAGAAAATCAGCTCTTCAACATTACTGAACAACCTGGTTGGACAGGATTGCAAACTTGCTGTTATACAGAAGACAAAGTTTGTCTGTGAGGTGTAGCTTACACAATTACTGGTTGCTCAAAATAGTGTGCACCTCCATAAATCTGTCTCTGTTTAAACTAATTACCAGAAATTATTAAGAAAAGTAATTTTTCTTTATTCTTCAATTACATCAAACATACTGTTGTGTGCTGAGGGAAAACACACCAGTCATATCAGCTATGTTTTTTTTCCAGAAAGTCACACTCATTTTACTTTTCAACTACTTCTTTCGTAAGGCTACAGACTATTTCCCCACAGCACACCAGCTTTCTTTGGTTCATACACTACAATCAAAGTGGATCAATCCTTACAACCAAAGGATCCAGATTTCAAATTATATCTATTTCTCCTGGACTGCCACATCATTTTCTCAAAGTCAACATTGTCTAAACCTAGGATTAAACAAGCATTTATAGTACAAATGGGGTATAAATTGCAGAAATGGAATCAAGTTTGGTACATTCACAGGCAAATTTTTCAGTGAAAGGATGGCATATTCAACCTATAGTTGTCATCACAAGCATAAGAAGAACTATTCAAAACTGGGCAAATAATTCAACTAAAGGTGTTTTAATTAAGCAAATTAACTGCTTTTTCATGGAAAGAAATCTGAATTCAGCCTCAGAGGAGGTGCTGTATACAAATCTCTGTGTTCTAAAGTCATCTCAAAAACTCTTTCTGATCCTCACTGACTGAATCAAGGCCACAGCTGTGCTTACAAAATTCACATTGCTTTTCATTATTATTATGTGTGACAGCTCTAGTCAATATGAAGGATCAGAATTCAATGCACAGAGCATTCAGAAGGATTCAGTGTCTTGCCCTGGCAGAAGCTATTGAAAATCCAAGACTTTTCAGGCTCTGATCAAGAAAAACGAATACTGCTGACAGGTCCAAAACCTTGTTGAAATACTTTTCACAGGAGAAGTTGCTTATGAGACAAAAATCTAACAAATATATATGGCAATAAATATCTTCAAAGACTTTTCTAAGTATTAACTAATGAAAATTAATTTCGCTAAAACTTCTACTTGACTCTTAAGTGGTTGGTTAAACAAAAAAGACGAACAAACCTACTTGCATGCTTAAACTAGAGCTTCTGAAACTGATTTGATCCACATTAATTACGAAAAATAATAAAGCTTCATGAATTTTACCTACATATATTGAATGGACATTACTCAGCAATCTCTGAACTTTGAGAGTTGCAATAGTCCTTTTGGTTTTTAAATTGTGGTTCAGTTTTCCATATCATTGTAATTACTGCAGCTGCACTGTTGCCAACAAAATTCTAGACTCTAAGCTCTTGGCTATGACAGCACATCTAAGTAATCACCATGGAATACTAGGCTCAACTCAAACAGGTTTCTTTTTATGAGCTATATACATGAGCAAAAGCTAGAGCATGTTTAAACAAAGCAAATCAATTCAAGTCAAGCCTCCCTACCTAATAGATTCACACAGCTTATTAAGAAGAGCAAACATGCCTTAATGAAGAACACCCATCTTCTAAATGAGCGAAATAAGGCCTTGGTTGTGCTATCCAGGCAGGGCAGGGCATAGCCCCAGTTTCAGGATGTCTCAGTGCTCAGAGAAGCAAATCCATTATGAAATGAGTTTACTGTGGACTTTTCACTCCTCTGCCCTCTGCTTGCTGTCCTACTTTGCTACCTAACAGGCCTGTCTTGAT
The DNA here is from genome assembly GCF_009819885.2 of Catharus ustulatus. Taxonomy (NCBI): domain Eukaryota; kingdom Metazoa; phylum Chordata; class Aves; order Passeriformes; family Turdidae; genus Catharus; species Catharus ustulatus. Next base: position 89,221,735 of record NC_046222.1, on the reverse strand, counting down.
TAGCTGATGAGTCCTCATTGAGTACATTACCCTTTGGAGAATAGCAGGAGTCATGGCTAGAGTGACTTCTTATTCAGCTGGGCTTCTCAAATGACAGGGCAGCTTCTTCCACTTCCCCTTCTAGAAAATCCCCAAGTACTTCAGAAACTTGCAAGATGTAAACAAATACTGGCTCTAAAGAAATATTTACAGTAATATTCTTAGTCAGTGGAAACTACCGCCATCATTAACTACAATGAAACCTCTTCCTTCCACATATTTTATTCCAACCCTAGTAAAAATCAAAGAAATTGTCAATTTAAGCTTGTCAACAACTGTGTCATCCTTGGACTGTGACACCACAGATGCTACAAGTTTTTTCCACTGACTTGTCCATTACAGGAAACAACCTTAATGGCTCTAATTTGTCTGTGAGGCACCCATTGCCACACTAGGGCCTGTGAGCGATGAATGCCACACTGCAAACAGTCTTATTAAAAAGTACTCAGACACAGATTTGGAGCCAACAGCTCCAAACCAAGAAACTCCTGTCCTTAGATTACACCAAACTTGAGTAGGAAGGTGGTCAGAGTATTACAAATTACATCTTTGAGAAGACAAGGTTGGTTTGATTTTCCTTATATTTTCCCCCAGTAGTTGTAAGTATGGACAGCATAGGCAATAGAAGCGTGAAAAAAGCTATTTTTTTGATTTGCAGCACTTGGCATCTCCTTATGCATGGTGAATTTGTCCAGATGAGTGACTAGAATGAACTGGAAGGCTCAAAAGCTCCAGAACAGGAATTGATTAGCTGAGAATCTCTTATCAGTGGCACTGGGCATAGGTCCATGGTTCATATACACAGACACACATCACATTCAGAAATTAACTGCTTAGTTCATTATGTAAATTTTTACAGCTAATTACAAAATACATGCTAAGCAGTGCTTCATATTCCAAGGGATTTTGATCTCTATGAAAATGATTAAATACAAAATTGGTAACTAGATTAATAAATTAATAAAATTTTAAAAGGAAAATATAGGAAAATTAAAACAATTACTATACCCCACTGGGACTTCATGCAGAATTAATTCAGAATTTCAAATAGAAAATCCAGTTTGCTTGGAGGTTTTCCTGTTTATCATATTTTTAAACTGTCTATCTGACATCATCATTTACTGTGCACAGTACATCTTCCAGTCATTCCTATTCTCACTCTGGTTGCATCATCTCTGACCAAACAACCTGAAAATACATGGTAACTTATGAAGAGAATTCAAATGGATAAAATGCTAATATACATGGTAGTGAATGGCATTAGAAAGCTCCCCAACATTACCGAACAGATTAAATTAGCCTTCTTCTACAACATTAAGACTCTGTCACAGGATGCAGCCCAGAGAACATGCCTTTCTCTACCTTTTATTCAAATTAATGCCCAGTTTTTCCTTGTTTTGTGGCTTTTTACTAATGGAGAATTACGATGGAGCACTCAGTTGCTGCCCAGGTACTAACATGAGTCCCAAACCCCACCAGGCAATCAAAATACGTATCAAATAACTAATGTGGTATATGCCACATGAATGTCTGGTTCTGTCATAAACAGAAATATTTTAATACTTTTTTGTTTTCTTCTCCCCTTGTCAGTCAGGAGATACTCTCATAAGCTGCAGATACTTGTTGTTTTGTGGTTAGAGAAGTATTTCCTGGTTATCTACTACATACATGAATAGGGCCTGAAAACAAAACTTTTCATACACAAGGATTGAATTCTGAAAAAAACTGCAAAGGTGCTATGTATTAGCTAAGGCACAAACCCAGGTTCAACCTGCTTTACGGAAATAGAGACATGTCACACCATGGCACCACAAAAAATTACAATTCAAGCATTTTAATAAATGAATTTAATTAAAGAATAAAAAATTTAAACACAGTTGTTAACACTTGACAAGAAGAACTCTGGTTTTCCTTGATATAAGTTTTCCTCTAGGCCTCCAGCTTCAAGAAGATCTGAATAGAAAAGTAGATTTTTCCTCACTGACAGAATTGTACATGGAAAAGCTCAATGCCATCTTGACATGTCTCTCTTGGCTATATTTTTTTCCTATCTTGACTTACATTTCTTCTTCAGACAGGGAATTCTATGTAATTTCCCTGATGATTCTGTGCAATAGTGGGACCAGTAAAGAAATACAGGTTCACAGGCCACAGGAATCCGTCTGTTTCCAGATATTTCATGTAAAATATCACCTTCCCTCTTGTGAAAACATGGAAGCTGCAATATCACAGTCTGTGTTAGGTGTTTCCAAGGTGGGATCACCTCTACCTCTACCTTCTATCTGTAGTGGGTTCTTTAAGAAGAATTATTCCAATATCCTATAGTTAAGACATGATATCTGAACTGCAAATCCTGCTTCTCTGCCATACTGGAATTTCTTTCATGACAAAAAATTCAAGCTCTCACTAAAAACTTATAAGATGCTTTATCATGGGAAAAAAACAAAAAGACCCAAACAAACCAAACAAAAGCCCTAACTGAAGAGCTCTGCATTATAAATTTTCACTCTTTTATAAATTTCACTGACATCAGGTGATCTACCCTCTTTATACTGAGTACCCATGAATAAGCTGAGAATTAGTCAGCTTGATCAGAAGTATTTACAAAGCAAATCTCAAAGTGTTTCAGCAGTCCTGCAGTGATGCATGTGGAGGTTGATATTCTTTGTGCTGAAGTCAGAGACACATTTACATCAGTGGGAGGCTTTAGAGAAACAAAATGAAAAAAAGGAAGGATAATGATCAAGACCATTGCAGTCCCAGGGGAAGTTGTGCATATTGACCCAGAATAAGGCTAGGTAACATATCATGGTCTAAGAAACTAGGGCTTCTAGGAGGAGGAGATCAAGCAGGCAGATGGAAGAAGAGAAAAATAAAGGGATTTATCAGAAGAATTTGCATCACAAAAGCTGAAAATAGAGGCAAATATGACCAGTAACTTGGGAAAAAAAGATGATGGTGATGGTCAGCAATTTAGATAAGCTTAAAGTGAGATAAGGCATGGAGATGAAATGATTGATATCTTAAGCAGGGTCAAAAAACAAAGAGTGTGGGGGGAAACTAGAGACGTTTCTGTATCACCCTATTTCTAAGTAGAATACTTCTAACTCCCTCAGGTGTTGCATGTTGTAAAGTACTTGTAAATTTTTTTTAGCTATAACTGAATGCAGCTAAATCAGAAGCAATCTGATACAAAAATCAAAAAAATAAATAAGAGAAAAAAAAGAGAATTTGAAAGAACTTCTGCAATAAAGCATCGTGCTGAAAGTCTTGAAACAGAACACAGAAAAACATTTAGCAGATACTGTTTCTGCAGGTTTACAATAGTCTGTTTCATAGCAGCCAGGATACTTTGCCACTCTATCATGTCAGTCGGTCTGTGAGACTGAGAATGAGCAATCTGACCAACTGGAAGCACAACAAAGGACCAGCAGGAACTTTACTAACAACAGAAGATTAAAGGAGATGAACAATTGCATTGAGCGTCTGCTTCAGAACTGCAACTGGAGAAGGAATACTGCTAGGGGGAAAAGAGACCAGAGAAAAACAGAAGAATTCTGTTCTGGACTAGCACAGACAGAAAACAGAAACACACTCAAACTAATCTCCTATTAGGGAGTCCCAGAACAGGTCTACTCTGCATAGTTTTATCAAAAGGAAGCGTCAACACTGATCAGTACATAGGATTTCCTTTAGGGGGAGAATAAAAATATCTTTAAGCTAGGGGGAAAAGCATTAATAACTTCGATGAGAATGACATAAATTGACACTCAGCGTGCAATGTCCTTTAGAGAGCTGTAAATATGAGGGGTCTCTAGAAAGAAGAAAGTTGTGACTAGGAAGCACAAGATGAAATAGAGTTATGTAGAAGTAGCTATGGGAAGCCACATAGGGATAGGCTGTATGATACCCCACTCAAAAGTAATGCACAAGACATAAATCTATTTCTTCTGACTATAAAGAAGAAACACATACATTATCTTTAGATTTAAAATAAATTATTGTGGAATTGCCTTCACTGGTGCTGTAAATTCTATTGGCTTATAGCTACTTTTGCATGGCACTTCTAGATTTTCCCAGAGCTCTGAACTGGGTTCGGCATTGTGTCTGCAAGAAAAACAATAATTTCTGAAAGGTGCAATGGGAAGTGTTCTCATGTATCTACAGCAACCACCATCATTTTAGCTGCAGGTAATGTTTAGAGAAAACAAATGTGAGATAAAACAGAGCACAGAAGTGATTACATGATTTAGAGAAAGTGTATTTGCCCCACTCGGTGGAATCTATTTTCTGGACTTCACCCAAAAGGGAAAAAATGGTGGCTTAGTCAATGAGCACTTCTGTTTCTAGAAAAAACTGTTTTGAGTCAATCAATAACCTTGACAGTACTGGAGAGGTAAAGTATTAGAAAATTGTATTTGAAATATTGCTTTGGAGCTTTAAACATATGTTCCAATAATCTGAAATGAAATAATTCAGTTCTCTAGGTATTATGGACTCAGAGTAAGAATACTAAAGTTTAATCAGAATTGTACTTCTTTTTCAAACTATATTACATTTACAAAACATACACTGTAGTTTAAAGGAAAACCATACATTTGTTATGATTGCATTAATGTCAGGCAGAGTTACAACATATTACAAAAAGGATTTAATTAAAAGTAATATACAGCAAAACTACTAATTCTCCAGCACAGAAGATCTTAAAAATACATAGTGAGGTAGCTCTTCTTTGTAGATAATACAGAATATTGTTTATTTATACTTCCACTGAAAATTTACTCTTATTTCTGCTTATCTCATCTGTTGAAATCTGAAGCTCTGTTCTGTCACTAACATTCAATCAATTTAGGCACATTGACTTAATGAAGAGAAAAGTACCAAAAGTACTATTCAACCAATTTGGACACTGAGTACGTAATTTTCAAGAGAGATCAGATTTCCTGAATTAATGTTTCTCCTTTCATCTTCATGCAAGAGTGCTATTGTCACAAATGCAGAGTATTGAAGGACATATTCAACCCTATTTTAATACAGTGTTAGGAACATCGGGTATTTATTAATGGAATCATTTAGTTATGTAAAAGGAATAATGCACAGATAAGTCATCCTTTGGATCCACAGACCTTGTACACAATACATGTAAGATTTCTTCAAGGCTGAATTTCCAGGCTCTGTGTATTACCAGAATAAAAGAAAGGGAATAAAAAGAAGCTAGAGGCATTTGAAAAGCATGACAGCTCAGAGAAATCATCTGCATACCATCTATATGACACAGCTAGAATAAGTCCAGGAGTGTTCACCCAGCTGCAGCCTAAGGGATCTGTCACGCAGCCAGCTGCTGCTGCTATTTGACATCTGGGATCTGTAACTGGCATTGAAAAGCCAAAAAAAATTTAAAAAAAGGAAAAAAAATGCAAAAGAACTGAAGAGTTATGTGAGGTTAACAACAACAAAAACAAAATTCCTTATCTCTCCCAACACTAAAGGTGTTTCTAAAGAAAGGAGTAAATTTTGTTGCCACGGACAGAGTCTCCGTGCACTGCATGCATACAGAGCACAAATGAAAGGTCAAACAACTCCTGGCAAACGAGTGAAATGAGTGTAACACAATGAAACTCTTAGAGGAACACATTCATACTGCTAAAAGCAGCACCCTATGCCCATATCTGACCAGCATTTTGTTACTTACAGCTCCACTTGCAAAGATTACATCAGCTAATTCATGCCATGGAGGTGAGAGCTCCTGGGTAAGGCTGACTCGGTGGTCGCAAGCATTTTGCCAAGGGTATCCAATTCTCCACACAAAGGAAACCTCAGCCTGATTTCCCCTGCCTGCTTAACAGCGCTTACTGGGCACAGAGAGAAGTTTCAATCAGTGAAGTGACTTCCCTGAGAATCAGCAGAGCTGGGGAAGAAAAAAACATCCTGTCAAAGAAATGGCCCTTGCACAAAAGCCAGGATCCTCCTACCACAGCAGGGACCAGGTGCATAGCATCTGTGGGGTAATGCAGATATACGTGTTCCAGGTTTCAGTGTTTTGCAAACCTCTATGAAAGACAATAAAACTTCAATCAGTACTTCCAGATCACTCCCCAAGCTGTAGACAGCTTCCCTGTCTGTGGCCTGAGCACTTCATCAAAGGTTACTCTCTCTGTCTGAAGAGCTTCTCATCCTCATATGACCCTCTCTTCCTCTCATGACTGAGAGCGCTTGATATGCACATGATTCAGATATGCCTACATGAAATCCCAAAAGCTTTCCTAAGTGTAATTTTATAGAACAAATTGCCCGCTTCTCTGAGCTGGATCAGCAATGTGTCCCCCTGTCAACCTCCAATGCCAGTGAGGCTTTGAACTGCCGCAGTGATTCTCTGAGAGAGAGAGACCTCGTTGGCAAAGATCACGGGTGGGAAAAAAACACTTCTGTGCCCCTGCACGTGTTTCTGTGGCAGTTTCTATATTTACATCATTAGGGAACTAACTCTGGGCCAGATTTTGTCACTCCTATTCACAGTGAAGTGTATCTCACTACACAAATAGTCCCGAGGGACTGTACTGAGGCAATCTGGATCATGTTGGAGAGCTCTTTCCACTGTGAAAGGTTTATTTTTCTGTCTGGCTTAAAGATGGCTTCAGCTGAACTATTTGTAGCATTCATAGTGGTGGCAGCCTGTGACCTTTACATGGGAAGGAACATATCTGCCAAGGGTCCTCTGCTCATAGAAGGGGCAGATGACACTGCTTTGAGCTTGGAGCATCTGCATGAAATAGGGAATGAGAAAAGTAAGGCGTATCTGCATTACACTGATGCTACTCACAGGCACCTCACCAGCAAGTACAGACATAGCACTGTGCAAATCTCTGCAGAACAAATAAAACATTCCAGACAACGAAGACTTGGCCTTTGCTCTTGGCATCACACAACTTACAGCGTTGTGCTAGTCTGAAAATTGCATTTTTGGAAGCTACAGAACTGACAGCTGTATCTAACATGTATAGATGTTGATACTGAGTACATGTACTAGAAGAGAGCTTCTGTTTGAGGCTTGGATGCTGGAGCTGTGGCCATCATGCCAGCAGCCTTTCACAGAGGTCAGGGCTTCTTCCTGAGGCAGTAAGGAAAATCCCACTGCACAAAGCAAACACACAAACATGCATAAGGTATGACTAGGCATCTTCATAGATAACAGGTAGATAAATAGATCAACCACAAAAGTAACTCCAAATATTTTTGTATTTTCCTTTCAGCATGTCTACATTTCTCTGAAATCTTGCATACCAAAGTGTCTCATTGATGAACAGCCACCATTTGACACAGCTAGAAGGTAGTTTGGATACCCAGAGATTTACTGTCTCTAGCTTAAACAAGACACAGGCAGAGGAACTAAAATAGGGAAAAATATCAGCTCTTCATTTTGGCCTTAAGGCCAAACACAGAGAAGTATATAAAAATGCACTGTGAAATTCCAGGATATTCAAGAACAAAAATCCCTGAACATAGTGATGCATTCCTGTTGCAAAGATTTATAACTGGTTAGGTTATTGAAAAATTCTAATGAGTTCTTATCTAAACTATTTACTCCATAAATGTCACAAATTATTTCATTCCCTTTCACTATTTCATTCAGTGATCCAAGTTCCCTCTGGCTCCCAAAGCAAAACCAAAACTAGAAAGAACAAACTCTTAGCATTGCAAAGGTTAAGCCTTCCCTTCTGTGGCTGTGATCAATAATGGTTGTGCTCTGACTGTGTTTAGGTTGGGTTTGAATCCTGGCTGACATATTGAATCTGTACAAATTTCACCCAGGTTGAAGGATAGGGGACTAGGTGAGGGTTGGCATGCAACACAGAGAAACTGTAGAAAAGGAAAACTCTGAGAGCTCAGGGGTGTGAAAAAATCTGCCAGGTTGGTTTTGGGTGAGGGAAGAGGGTGTCTGGTAAACATAACCTTGGACCAGGTTGTGGCCTTTCCCTCATAGGTCCTCAAAAATTCCATCCCAAAAGGCTAAATGGATTAAGACACAAGATCAATGCCTTAAAAAGCATAAGGAGGAGGAGCTAAGCAGATTTCCTTTTGTTAAGGGTTACCCACATCTAATGGTTTTGGTGGACTGAGGCCAGCTACCCCAGCATACCCCATCTCTTTTGAGTTTGTCTAGAAGTGGTAAGTGTGTTATTTTTTAAATTACTCTTCTTTATCTCATATTAAAAAAAAAAAACAAAAAACAAGTATATAAATTTTCCTACACAGAGACACAAATTGTTTTGTAGCAGAGTGAAATACTTATGTATATCTTCCTGGGAGCCTCTAATCTGTTCTTTCACTAATTCCAACAAACACTTGTCCTTCCTGTAAAGGGTTAAATTATGCATGGCAGCAAAGGTTCAGAAAGAAAGGAGGTGATCAGTTAGCTAGAGTTGCCTGGATGTCAGCTGTCTAGCTGCATCTAGCCACTTAGGTTGCTGTCCTTAAAAGAGCTGTCTAAGGTGCAGAAGGTCACCTCTTGGTTGTGCCAGTCTCTCTCCTGTTAGTAGTGGAGGTGTTTGGGTAAAGAGCTTGAAACACTCAACCAGTTCTCAAATGGCTGAGGCTGGGGAGGAGTTCCACAGTGCCAGGGAACACAGCGCAGGGCCACAAGAGCCCGAGACCAAGCTCCCAAAATCATCCTCGCTAGCAGCACTAATTGTTGGTTTCTTTATTTCTTCCTGGCCTGTCAAAGGGCACTCCAGCTCCCCATGACCAGTTCAGGTGAGTTTAGTCCTACAATCCACTGCAGCAAACGTGCTCAAGCCACAGCAACACAGTGGAGCTGCCTTTTGCACAGTGGCTGCTGCTGAAAGTGAGCAGGAGGAGGCTTGTCCAGCCCACCAGTTCCTGCTGCTTCCCACTGCACTTCCCATCAGCTCCCAGGCACTGGTGGCTTAGACACGCTTGCTGCCCAAGCTATGCCTCGGAGACACTTCCGCAAGTGAGAAGACCACAAGTTACTCAACACAGTCCACAAAGGCTTTCTCACTCACTGAGTTTAAGCAATAGCATAGATGAGGTTAGACAGACTGTCCATAGCATGCCCAACATTAGCTCTGCCAAAGGACTGTTTGTAAAGGGGGTATCATGCTGATTTACCAAAATATGAGTATGGGTCTAATACCAATGCTCAGCTGTGACGGACAAAAGACTCTCTAACAATTTAAAGTTAGAAAGGGTATGTTTATTCAGCGCTGGGCAGCAGCGTGGGGTAGCCCCCTAATACGCACTGCAAAATTACAGGCGGTCACAGAGTTGATTTATTGACAAAAGATTTAAACAAATACATATTCATAACACCAGCCCCTCCCATCCCCTGCTTCCTATGGTAATTAGCTTGAATGGCTATTAAGCATGCGTGGTTGGCTTCTTGAATTAAGTCTGGGGTCGTTTTTGTGGAGAGGGCTCTTAAAAGGAGGAAGTAAGGCAAGTCTTCCTCGCCCTGACCTTTTCTATTAATGACAATACAAATGGCTTTTGGGGCAACTCCAGTTTTGCAAAGAATGAGTTTCTGGTTGCAATTGTTTGTGTTCTTTGGACCTAACTACTAGTTTCATCCTTTCCCATTACAAACACAGCTAAGCAAACATAAATTGACAGGCAATCAATTATTTAAGTTTCAGGTAACTATCTCAAGCCCAGTTTCTTCCAACTTTTAACTAAAATCCTAATTTCTTTAAGATTAGTGTTTCACTGCTGAGTAACGAAAGGCCTTGCTTCTTTCATGGAATAAAAAATGCATGAAGTATGCCTGAGTTCCTCCCTCACAAAGGCAGCTGTTGCTACATGAATGAGGAAAGATACATGTTCGCTTGTCTCCTGACATCTTCAGAAAAAAAAATTACCTAAAACCTGTATCTGGAAGAATTTGTTTGTACCCGATGAGGTCTTTACACCAGATGAAACTGAGGTTTTGATTCAGCAGGGTGGATGAGATGCCTCATACAAACCTCTGGGATATATACCTCCCTCTAAACCCACATTGCTAGCTCTTGAAATCACCAGCTCTCATAATGCTGAAATATTTTTTCCTCTCTTGACCACCTTGATCAGAAATTCAAGAATCTCAATATTTCATACAACATACATTCACCATATCCTACTCCCTGTGGAATATTTTAAAAAAACACCCATGTCCCTAATGGTTTTGACTTGATGACCACTTCCAATTCAAGTAATTTGGTGGGAGCCCCTTTCCATAGTTTCCAGATTTCCTCTCTGGAAAAACAAAGGTGACAGTCGGCATTGATACGTGCCACGGTCTTACCCTGATATGGGATGCAGATGCCAGCAGTCAGAAGCACCTTCTTGGTCATTTAGTTTACACATAGCTCTTCAGGAACAATTGAGACCAGATTATATTTCTCAGTCCCCGAAAGCCATGTGGCTATATCACCCAAAGTCATGACATGGGTAGGTACTATATAACAGGCACCTTAACTGAGCCTATTACAGTCTAAACATTCCTGAATAGGTCCAAGGCTCTTTGATCTTGGAGATGAAAGAACAACATGATTCAAAAATATAAGTTAGGCACTTCAAAAAGCTAAATTTAGGCCTGGCAACAGCAGGTTATTTTTTTAATAGCGGTAACTAATAAGCTTCTTACTGCACGTGATATATTCTTTCTAAGTTGCATCAGATCTAGTCTTGGGGCCTCTTTCTCTTCCCATAAAGATCTAAGAAAAGGTCTGCTGACCACCTTATCTTACATCTCACTGGATTCAACTTTTTCAGTATATTGCATGATTTTTTAAAATAAATAACTCTGAGACTTATTAGTTGGCTTATAGCATACATGAAAATTGAAATGAACATTTCAAATCAGGCATTTATTATGAACGATTTCACTGAAACAACTCCATTTTTCCCCCATGCTTTGCTGGTGCCCACGTTGTCCCTCCTGCACTGCAAAAACCAGTAAACCCTCACTGTCTATTTAACATCTCCCAGCCTCTGCCTGATCTGTCACAACTGCACACTTTGAAAAGCTCTACTCAGAAACTGCATTTGAGTTAAAAACCAAACTATCATTTAGGTAATCATCTGTACTTTTCCTTCTGTAACTAGAGGGAGAATACATAAGGACATAGAAGTTCTAAAGCATTCTCAGGCCTCTTATTTCCCATTTCCTCCAGACCTCTGCCAGTCAAAGTCATTCTGAAAGTCTGAAGGAAACAAGGCAGGGAAGAATACTTTTTATGGGGCAATGTTTCTATGGAATAAAAACATTGCACCTTTGCTCTGGAGCTCCACCACGAAGAATTGTTCAAAATGGCAAAGATGACTAATATGCTGCAACATCTTAGGCAGGAAAACTTATCCTTCAAGTGGATCAAGGAGTCCAGGTGCTTGGAAAGCTGTCCCCTGCCTTCTCCAAGGATTCCAAAATCACAAACTGTATCTGGAGCTTTTTCAAACCACCTTGTTAAAACACCTGGGTTCTCTCAGCTCCTTCTGCTGGATATTGCCATGGGGGAGTATTACATATTCCTCATGTGCGCCTTGGTATAACACACAAAAATAAAGGATCAATGACAATGTGAGAGCCAGGCATTCTCAATTAAGATCATATCAGTTCATAAAATAGATCTTTTTTCTTTTATGTCTGCCAATTCTTAATTAAAACAGGTAAAGTAAACACATAAGTGCTAAAATTGAATTTGGAAAGGCTAAAATTCCCAAAGACAAGCTGTTATCGACATGTTAGAGAAGAAGCAAAATATTGCTTCCTTTACATGTTTTAATTTTTGGCTTACATAAGAAAAGATTAATATCTAGCCAAAATAAGTCTCAATTTATAATTCTCCCTATACTCACACAGTGAAATGAATCTTTTAGATCTTCACTGTAATGATAAGTATCGCATTGAAAAAAGTAAGTCCAAAGAACATACCATACTCATGAATTCAGAGGCTGAGCTGACTGTAATTAAAAAGTTCAACATTTGCTCATCTGTAGAAACCATTTCTGCATCTCATCCACACTGCTCTGCTTTCTGAGACTTTCACAAAATGAGCCAGGATACTGAAATGACCATTTAGTCCGTAAACTGAATATGGAGATTCAGTACCAACTGCTGTTTATTTATTGTGTTAAAAAACATGAAGGATCTGTGTGTATACAGTTAATGTATCCAATACAGCCACAGCTCTCCAGTTGTGCTTGACTTCATAGTCATCCCTCAGCTATTGCTAACTCTTCCACCATTATTATTGCATCCCTCGTCTTGGATCTGTTTCTTGAAACTCTCCCTTGTGATAAAAATCCTCTATGCCATGAAAGAGCAACTCAAAAATCTTACATTTATCTAGATGTCTTATCTTCATGCTAGCACTGCATCCCTTTCAGTTTAATATATCTAGGTTAAAGACACGTCACAGTATTCACAAAACCTTTACAAAGCCTTCTGATGTTCTCACCAGCAGCTCCTGTTTCCCTGACTCTTTCTCTTACTCCAACAAAAAGGGAAAAAAGCCTCCAAATTTATCCAACTTTTTCCTACACATTTACTTGCTGCATTCACTTAAAATCAGCTTCAATTTCCAGACAAGGTTTCCAATCAGTCACACAGCATTCCCATTGCTCTGTGTCTAAGGGCTTGCTCTTCCATCTTAGTAGACTTGACTCCCACACACTGAGGTAGGTAATATACGGGAGAACTCCTGAATAAAATACCCTCTTTCCAAAGGTGCTCACAGCTGCAGCTTGCATCCTAGTGTGCTACCTTCGTGGTCCTTCAGCTCCTTGCTTTTGGAACCTGCAAGCTTCATTCTTCAGTTCCACAGAGATTAGTACAGCTGTTATAATAAGATGGGGTTGATTTGAGGCAAAGACACTGGCTATTTCCAAATCATGCTTGTTTGTTTTATTTGAGTATTTGCTGTACTGTACACACATCAATGGAAAAAGAACCAACCAACCAACCAAAAACCCAGCCCAGGTTTTCAGTGTCGGGTTTGTTTGGACCCCAAGGAGAACCTTTCCCTATGCACCTGACTCTAAGGCTGACTCATGGTCCTGTTCACCAGGAGCAGTCATTGCCTCAACCTGCTGCCAGTTCTGAGAAACATAGTGGTTCATTTGCTTCATACCCAAACAAGTGCTAGGTGCCAGGTGTTAGGAATTTTCTGTAAAGCAGGCTGAATAGACAGGTGGTGAAAGTTGCTGACAACACAGAAATATTTAGCTCAACAGAGGCTTGGGAGGATCATTAGGAACTTCCTGAAAGATGGAGTGAAAGTGTGCAATTAGACAACACTTAACAGGGGAATGATTGCAGATACGTGAAAGGTGTTGCTCCCGAGCAGAGAAAAATAAACAACGTTCTGGAAGAGCGTGACCTCTTCAGAATAAGCAGCTCATTAAAGGCAGGTCTGCAAAATGCCTGCAACTGTGTGTATGGTGGGCAGGGGTGTGTAGTATAAAGCAACTAAGATCTTTGATTTGTTGCCTGGAACTACCATGAATAAAAGAAAACAGCAGTTACAGGGACTATTTTTGGCTTGATTTCATCCTTAATAAAGAAAAGCCTGGTTCAGCCTCATTGCACTGGAACTGCAAGCTGTTTGGAACGCACAAGAATCCAGCTGCTTGTCAGGCAATGTGTAGACAAAAGGTGACTAAAACCAGCTAATAGCCAACCTTTACAGGCTACTCTCCCTGCAAATTAGTCCGATGCTATGCAGTGTTTCCTAAGCAGTCAGACTGATTAGCATATGTGAACTCTGGCATATTCAGAAATCACACCACTATTCAGCACTGTACAGGGTAAATAAGGGTTTAGAAGCCCTCAAAATAATCCTTGCAATTAACTGTAAATTCATTGGAAACAAAAATATTACAAGCCATGCATTTTAAAATATGTGGTTGAATTACAGTTCTTACTGACTGAAGAAATAGAGAAATTTAGTTTGTGGGTCTTTTAGTAGCAAGTGCATACATGGGTGGGAATAGCAGCTGCCTGCACACTCATTATGATTCAGATTTGAAGAGCCATGAGACTCACCTCCCAGAACAAATTTATGGCCAACTAGGATCAAAATTCTGGCCTTCCTGGAGTATGTCTGAGTAACTGTCCAGATGAATTGCTGGAATTGTCACTTCCCTGATAAATCTGAGGCAAGCTTCTAATTAAGGCAGTATGTTTGAAATGGTGAGGTAGAATCCCTGATTAGGTTGAAGACAATTGTAAGTTTACCATTGTTTTCAAGAAGACATGGAATTGCAGCCCTAAACCCCATTATTTAGAAGGGTATAATACTCGCCCCCACAAGGGTTAGAAATGTGTGGATGCAACAATCAAGTAGCTTTGTGAGTCATGTTTATTGAATGCAATCATACAAACTGTTAGGTATAGAGTGCTTGACAGTTTAGACCTGCATAAATGACAAGTTCTTTTCTGACCCTAATATTATATCTATTTTCCTTTAATGTTCACTTTTTATGGAGTTAAGGAGTTACTTGGCCCCTAGCAGGGAAGGATACAGGCCAACTTAAAAGGAAAAAAAAAAAAAAAGTCAAGAAAGGAAAAGTAACATTAATGGATTTTTTTCTCATTCTATCTTCCTAAATCTCCAGTGTGGTTTCACAGGTTTCTACCTACTTGCTGTTCATGTCCAGAATGAACATAAAACCAGTAAAACAGCTTCCCAGATTTTAATAACGCTTGAGAATTGGGTCAATATATACTGATAGAAGCACTTCAAATGCACCTGCCACAAAAGAGAGGGGGAAGAATGAACAGGGCTTCTAACCTCACTAGTGGTGGTCTGTAATGTCCTTTCAGCCTCTGTTGTACAAAACACACAGAGCAGTGTGAGTCTCCAGTCCCAAGACAGCAGGGGGAAACTCTGTGCCTCCACACCAAGGATGGAAGCTTTGGCTGTCCTTCCTCCTAGCATAACTCAGGGCTTTCCTTGCTAACCTAGAGAAGGAGAAAATGTTTATCTGTGCAAGGGAGAACTAAAAAGCTCCCATGTCAAAGGCAAAAGAGAGCCACACTGACAAGGAACTGGTTGGGGGCAGTAATGAAAATATACAGATGGATAAGTAGAGGTTAAGTTCCTGCCTTTCTATTTCTGTGTCTGCCCAGTGATACCTATTTCTGCCTTGCCTTTGGCAGCCAGAATCAGAATTTGTAGTTCTGAGATATAAAAAAATGGAAGCCATAAATATTTAGAAACACATAGAGGACTTGAGAAGGAAGGTTTGGGAAAAGGGCAGAGGGGTGGTTCAGAGGGAATGGAGATGCCAGGGAGACATTGAGATGAAGAGGGCAGGAACACAAGAGAGGAAAACCCATCAATAGCTATTTCATTCCCTTCCAAAAAATTAGCTTAATGATTCAGTCACTCTTTGCTGCATTTCAGTTGGATAATAATGAAAGTTATCTTTCAGGCTTTTCCCAAGGCTAGCATGATACCTCTTCCTAGGACAAAAACACCCACTGGATGTAACATGTCACTCTTACTTTGTGTTTTTTAGTTTGACAGCTTTGAAACTAATTTAACAGAATAGTTACCAGAGAAAAGAGATCATGCAAAGCATATCATTCA
Source organism: Catharus ustulatus (assembly GCF_009819885.2). NCBI lineage: Eukaryota > Metazoa > Chordata > Aves > Passeriformes > Turdidae > Catharus > Catharus ustulatus. The sequence goes on along the minus strand of NC_046222.1, from coordinate 89,206,109 downwards.
TGTGTACTCTTCCAATCCTATATAAAATCATTGAAGAACCTTGTTTTTCCTGGTTGGGGAGTAGGTTTATGTCTCCATCTCAAAAGCCAGCTAAAGAGACATGAAAAAATTTAGCATAGTGGATGAAATATGGAGAAAATTACATTGTTCCATTTTAAAATGTGCCATTTTTCTAACCATACAAGCACCATTAATCTGGGATTATTTTTTAAATTGAAAATAAAAAAGCACAATAAAGCTACAGGTTGTTCCCACTGATATTTACTGCTGCCTGTACGCTCACACATCCTGCCTGGGGGTTTAAAGAAGCCTTGTGTGCATTGTGCCAGCCCAGCTCATCCTTTGTAAGCAGGTTTGGCTGTGAAAGCTGTGTCACTGTTGACTGGACATGACTCTCTGAGAGTTTCTCTAACATCTTAGTGTAATAAATGCCACTTCCAACAATGAAATCCTGAAGTATGGAGTGACTCCAATTCTTTATTCAGGGACCATCTACTCAACAGTAGCATAAACACCAAATAAACAGTCCCTTCACATAGTATTTTCTGGGTATGATCTTATGCTCCTTCAAGTTTATGTGGCAGTAACCTCTTTCCAGGTTCTTCTTTCTCTCTGTCTTCATATGCTTCTTCATCCTTGTCTGCTCCTTGTGATGGTTTTCTCCTTAGTCTCTCTTTCCTCTCAGCATCTCTCCACTTTGCTGGGCTTATTAATGTGCATGTTAATGTCTTAAGTGTCCATTTTGGATTAAATTTCAAACTACATTTAAAAATATGACCATTTGAAAAGAAAATGGAATATGAAATTTGGAATTCATGTTGTGGGTTGTTGTTTTTTTTCTTTTTCTCCTGTCATTCTGTTATCTGTTTTCCTTTTTTCACCCATTTTCTCTCATTTTATGTGTCTGATTCAGCTGCTCTTTGAACACGTTGGTACATATTCCTTTTTATAGCATCCATTACAGTAGAAGGCTGATTTTTATTTAACTCAAAGACTAAACTATATTAAAAAATATTGTCTGAAATGAATCTGCAAAATCTGAAATTAACCTGCAAGAAAAGAGAAATTCTTTTTAAAAAAAAGTTTTAAAAATAAAAAAGGGTCAGTAAAAAAATTTATTTTTCAAGTAAAAGAATAATTTGGTGATTGTAGCATAAATTTATACCCTCTTTCTGAGGCTGAATATTCCTTATATCATTGGTGACATATAATCTCACCTGGTGCTAAAAAGGAACTGGAGGAAAAACAACTGATTTTTAGCACCAGAAGATAATGTGTTTTAAATGATTGCTGCGATGGCAACCTGTGGAAAGGGCCCATGAAGCCAGGCAGCAGGGAAAGCACCACCCAAGACCATTCCCCATCAAACTGCAGAGAACAGACTGAGACTGGGACCCACAGCCCCCACCCACTCCTTACACAACTGTGCCCCATGGATCATCACGCTGCACTGGACCCAAACTCCCCAGAGCATGTGCTTCTTACTGTAGGCTGAAGGAAATTAATTAAATCCCCTGTTCTGACCTCATTTTGCTGCCTTACAAATCCCAAAAATTGGGGCTGGCAGGTAGCACTTATCCAGCTGAAATGAAGGATTAACCATTTTGCATCCAGCTTCTGAAAAATAACCTCAGTGGAAACACTTTGGAAGCACAAAAAAAAATAGCTTTATTTCAAAACATTATCTTCAGAAAATAAGATAAAATTACATTTGAGAGACTAAGGATGCTGGTGCTAAATTTTCACACAGCCTAAGAATGGTATTTCTGGACTACCCTCGAGAAATTACCTTTGGCACCAGAAATTTACATTACCTGATGGGTTCTTTGTCACCTAAACAAAAAAAAAATTACTAAGATCTCTATCTCAGACTCCAATAAAGGCTGTGCACCCACTGCACAAGGCTGGGCTTTGCCCCAGGAGACGGGGCAGACCTCAGAGCTCCAAGGAGGTGAAGGACCTCTCAGCTCAGCTGGGCAGCTCCCCAGAGCCGCTGCAGCCACGATTTCTGCCCAGCTCCACACACACTGCCAGCACCCTGGGGCCCAATGCTCACCAACAAATGCAAACATGGCCCTAAGTGCTCTGCTTTTGATTGCACTGAGACGAAGAAAAAGTTAACTGGATATGGGAACACTGCAACAAATTGTTGCCTTCTGCAAGCAAAGGCAAACATGCTATTTTATCCTGCTGGGTGGAAACACAGAAATGGGTGCTGCTTTCTGACTAGCATGTTTCTAGAGGTATGACTCAAGCAAATTTAAAACAAACAAACAAACAATGTTCTGTCTGTAGGGCTGACTGAAAGGGCATCTGGAGAGGCAAACACAATACAGTTATGTATCACTGGTAGTCAAGGTAACTACAGGATTATGATTTCAGACTAAAAAGTTGTTTCATATATCTTCTAATATAGACTTCTTCCAGCCACTTGAGACCATCTTAACTGGAGGAAGAGCCTCAGAGTCTCAGGAGAGCTGCTCAGTATATCAGCCTTATTCCATCCCAAATAAGCACATTTTTGACCTCTCCCTCTATTACCTATAGCTAGTGTTTCAAAGTATAGGCCTTCATGGCACTGGACATGCACTTTTTCTAAGTTCAAAAACAAAGTCTTGAAGGAAATCACATTTGAAGACTTCACTTAGCCAGGGACAGAACAATTAATTTTTGCATCAGCTCAAAGAAAAAAAAAAGACAAAACAAAACAAAACAAATAGATTGATGGAAAGAGGGATCAGACACACACATAAAGAAGTATTTTCCATAAGATATTTCCATTTTGTGGCAATTTTTAAACAAAAATCTTTTATTAAACAAACTTTTGCAAAAATTTTCTTGTTAAAAAATCCCAAATCATTTATAGTGTGCATTTCCAAATCAACACAAAGCATTGATAAGCAGAAGTTTATTAATTCAAGAAGATTTTAAGGTTCAGATTCTAAAACAAAGATTGTCTTTTATAGTACAGCAGTCTGGGACATAAGGAACAGAGATGGGATGAAAATCCTTTGATCTGAATCACGCTGAACAGAAGCTGCCACTTTTCAAGTTAATCCCTTCTACAAAGATTCTGCACTTTCTCTGTGTTATTTTGTAGATACAAGTGTAAAAATGTTTCTATCTCTCTTTCGACAATAAATACTCCCATTCAAACAGATGTATCTCTCAGAAAAATTCTGTCTTGAAAAAAAAAATTGTTCTAATTAGGGCCATGGGATTTTTGCATGGACTGACTTTCAAGTGTTGAGTATAAGCTAAGAGAAAGATTGTAGTATCTTAGGTTGGAAATTAACTTATTGCAAACCTCCAACTCAGAAGCCCCCAACTGCTATGCCAAAGTTTTGAAAAGGAGAAATTGCTTTTTGCCTTATATTTCTTTTCTTTCCTTTTATTTTCCCTCTGATAGGCCATCAAATTCTTAAAGAGGCAGAAGTACAGACATTGTATCATTTAAATGAGATCCATGTTCCAGGAAGCTTAGCTGTTGTAAATTATTTTTTTTAAAAAGCACAAGTGAGCGTAAATGAGATTGGAGTAAAATGAGAGGAAGCACAGAACAACAGGAAATCTTGCCCAGAGCCATGGAGATCTCTCTCCAACCATAGGCCCACGTTTTTCATGCTTGGGAGATAAAACACTGGCAAGAATTTTTTTTTCAACTAGGTCAAAGTAAATGTTGGAAAGATGATTTGATTTATTTTGTCTCCTCAAGTCACATCAGTTGTGAAGAGCTGCTCCTGCCAAGCAGCCTGAAGTCAACAGTAATCTTGGTGAGAGAAGTCAGGGGCAGACATAATGTGAGAATTAAATAAGGAATGAAACACAGCCGAGCATTATCTTGGGGAAATGAAAATGAAATGAAATGAAATGAAATGAAAAAAAAATGAGGTGGTGGTAACAGTTCACACCACCTTGTCCAGACACAGTGTCTCAGTATATGAAGAGAAATGCAAAGTGAGACAGGATTACTAAGCAGGTAATGATTCTCATGGTAGATTTTTTGCTTAATTGAAGAGTCTATAAGTCTCTTTAGGAATATTTCCTCTTTTGCTTACAAGCAAGATTTTCTAGCACCAGGTATCAGAAAAGACCATAAAAAATTCTGCAATTACACACTTCTTGCAAGATTTTAGGCTAAGCAGGGTTTTGGAGTGTACACGAGCATGATAATTTACAGTCAGATGATGAAAATGTGGCAGAAATGACATACATCATGTAATATTGAACACATTAAATTGTAAACCTATATTTTAAAACTTAAGTGTTAAAAACCCCAAAATTAGTCTATGCCCTGCACATAAAAAGGAAAAAAAAAACAACCCATCAAGCAAAAACCAAGAACAAACCAAAAACCAATCCAAAAAAAACCACACAAAAACCACCCAAACAAAAAACATCCAAACAACAGCAACAAAAAACAGCAACAGCAGCAACAATAAAACAAACTAAAATCCAAAACACCAAAAGAAACAAGAATGGAATCTGCTTTAGAGTAATTCTTACTCTAAACATCAGTATTCCTATTCTTCTTCCCTTTCTTTCCACAGAATGGTCTTTTTACTTGCACAGATGTGATTTCTTACACTGCTATGAAGTTCATTTCAAATACCTGCTTCCTAAAACTGCATTATGGTCAAATTATTGCTATTCTGATCACTAATGCACCTGAGAGTCTTAATATTGGCACTGTATGAACGCTGATACAGTTTCTGGAAGGCCCTGAAGTCCTGGAAGCTGTGTATATTACAGTACCTGTATTCAGATCTGGACACACAAAGCAGACAGGGTTTAATGTGGATTTTGCAGCTAAAATTTGCTAGGCTTACAAAGTTACAGGGTGGCTGAGGCTGGAAGGAGATTGTCCCTGCTCATATCAGATGGCTTTTGAATATCTCTCAAGACGGAGAATAATCTACAAACTCTCTGGTCACTCTGTCCCAATACCCAAAAGCTGTTATGTTTAAAAAAAAAAAAAAAAAAAAAAAAGGAAGAAGTACATTTCTATTTTTATTGCAATTTAGGTTGTGCCCATTGGCCCATTGCCTCTGGCCCTGTCACTGGGCATTGCTGGTGAGAGTCTGGCTCATAACTCATTTAAGGACAGGGACATCTATTCAGAGCTTCAATTTTTTATCATTAAAAAGTAGTCCTTGAAGCAGAAATTAGGCATAGGCACAGAGGCATTGGTCCTTCAGATGTGCAGAGGCTCCTCTCTAGCTGCACTTCCTCTGGAGCTTTGCCATGGTGCTGCAAGGATGGAGCTGACAAGGAAAGACCAGCACTGTCTGCACACTCAGGCTGACCAAATCTGCTGTTTGATGTGCAGCTCATACCTGGGAGGTTGCTCACACAGCATACAGGCTCTGCTTATTCCACATTTAATTCAGCCCACAAGTTCTCCGTGCTCTTGGCAGCTGGATCCCCAGTACAGAAGCCAATGGCATTTCCACAGAAAGTATTCTACTTGTTATAAGCAAATTAACTTCTAAAGCCCTACATGTAACCCACAGAAGATAGGTCTATAAAACGTAGTTCTTGGAAGAGAAATATGAAAGCATTCCAGAGAGAAAAAAAATTGCTTTTTTCTTGGCTTTGTCTTTCAGTACATGCTGGCAATTTTCTTGAAAACAGACAAGGTCTGGAAATACCTCACACAACCTGCCTGCACCTACTGCTCGAGATGGAAAAAATAATGGCACATTAAAGGAGATAGCAAACCCAGGAGCACCTTTATTCAGTCACTGCACAACATCATGACTCTACAAGTACATACAAGAGGGTCAAAATCCTGTAAAAATCTGAAATGGGAGCTTTTTCTAGCCTTGAAGAGGCAATTTTAATTTGAAACTCCCTTTCCCTAGATTGCCTTCAGTAGGGTAGCACAATCAGCAAAATCCTAACCTCAGAACTTTGGTGCCATTAGTCACACAAAGCTTTGGTGATTTGCAGTCAGAAAATCATTTCAAGACATCTGATGGGACTTTGTTATTCTGCCTGCAGCTACACCTGTGCACTTCTTTGTCTCTAAGTTTCAATTAGAGATAATTTAAATAAGAGAAAATCATGTTTCCTAGTGGCAGAGCCTGTTAATGAAATGTGTTTCACATTTCCAATGGAAATGGGAATTCAGGAAACCAACAGACAGAGCTTGTGCCTGCATTATGAATATGTTTCACATTTGAAAGACTTTATCACCATCTCAGTATCCAGATAAGCAACTCATCTTCGGCTATGTGAACCATATTCATATTGGTCTTCACTTCTGATTTGCCGCACTGTAACATGACCACTCAATTTCCAAAGTGTTTTAAGAAACCCAACAATAAGGGGTTCTCTATTGTTTTAAGAATCTGTAAGAACTGAGAGGGGAAATCTTGTATCATGTTACACTGGAAATCAAAAGGAGAACAAGAAAAAGAAGCAACGAATTTAACAAATTTAACCATGGGTTTGCATCAAAGAATTATGTAAAACAAACAGAAAAGCAGGACAATTGATCTGAAAACTTTTCAGCTAAGTGATTTTTTCAGAGGGCTCTGGAGACACCTTTCTGTGGATTAAAATCTTCCCTGCTTAATATGAAGCAAAAAGTCAACAGCTTTACTGGATAAGGGACATAAGTGCTATGAGCACAGAGAGAGTATCAGCCCACTTTCTTGGTCTCCAGAAAGGAGTCCTCCATCCCTTGTGCATGGGGAGGATCCAGGCCCAAACTTAGGTTAAATTTAACACATCCAATATTTGAATATTTTCATATGGCTTGAATATACCTGATATAACCTCAGATGAGGCTGTGGAAGGAAAAGAAATCTTAATGTTTAGGCAAGGTTCTTATACCTGTCATCAAGTGACAACGCAGAAACACTGCAGTTCCCCCAGAGTCCTGCAAAGTGGCGTACTGTCAGACTGAGACTTCTCCACTCCCATTCATATCACCACCTTGGCTTTCAAGGTGTCTTCATGAGCCTGGTGTTCAGCTGTGCAACTCTAGCTGAGGGCAGGAATTCACCTGCCAAAACCAGGTATTAGAAATGAAGCAACAGCATGAGAAAAGAAACCCTGTAGATGGAAACTGCACTGTTATGGTCAGGAAGCTCTTTAAACCAATCCTACAGGTCTTTCAGCACCAGCAGTGGTGGAGAAAGGATATTCCAATAGCTGGATGTGGTGGAAGAGACAAAGTAGACATATTAGGTCTAGCCACAAGCCCAGGTTGTTATGCTTTTACAACTCGAAATTACGTCACAAAAAAAAGTGACACAAGTAAGCACAAACTCACACATGCTTATGCACACTTGTAGAAGATATGTCTCAAATACAAATATTTTCCACTATTTTTAACTAGTTGGATGACCACTTCCATAATGACATCTTTGACACGCCATGCTGAAGAAAAGGTCCTGGCAGGTTTTTGCACATATTAACAAGGCATTAGTCCTTGCTGAACTGAACTCTTTGGTGAACACAACTCCAGCTAACATGCAAGGAATACCACCGTGAAGTTTAAAAGTTTGGGAATTTGGGAACTCAGCAGATGACTTCCTCTAGCCTGCAGGGAAAGCAAACAAAACACTCTGGTACAGAGCAGAAAAAGCTGGACTGCTCTGTTAAAAATGGTGTCTGACATACAGCAAATGTGGGTGGAGAAAACCACCCACAAGTTATGCTGTAATTACATGTATGTATCGGCTATATTAGCCCTTCTTCTTTCATGTCAATTCTTGAATCTCAGATCTCTAATGGAAAGGAAAAATTCCTTATTTATTAGGAAGTTATACTACAAAAGGGAGCAAGAGACCTTGTCATTTCCTTATTCCCTGGCTGAGCTACATGTAGTATAAGCATCCTTAGAGAAAGCTCTGGGGGAAAGCCAGGCTTGTTAAATGCACACAAATTGTTAAGACAATTCATCCTCCTATTTGGCCCACGCTGTCTTGATGTGGGTCAGACTGTAAATGATACAACTTGGTTGCCACTGTGCTAACCTCTGCATTCCTCTTACTCTGAGGGAGAATGTCTCTTCTTCCTTTCTCATCTGACTTCAAATGGAAGTCCCATGAACACTGTGAATTTAGCTTGTAGTTTTATAATTGTGGTTTTATTTGAATTGCCACAAAAATGTTGGGTGAGATTAAACGCAGGCTTCTTCTTTTGAAGAGGTCTATGCTTAATATGACTTTTACACCCTCTTTTCTCACTAAATGTTAATTTTTTTATCCTTTGACTCTAGCTCTCCTACACTCCAGTTGTGAGAGCCTTCCCCTGGTACTGTGCTATGTGATATTTATGCAGAAAGTTTTACTAATTGCTGATTCCATTGGCATTCATGAACCTTTGCTGGAATGAATGAAGCTTTCATTCATGTTTATATATGAGTTTCCAACATTTGTATGTTTGTAATCATCAGGCTAAAACCAGCTTTCATTTGCAGAGACATAAGCTGAGGGTAACTGAGTCAGGAGATATAACTCTGTTATGTAAATGGAGAGATTCTTTCCCAGTATCATTGAGAGCTGAGTTTATCACAGAAATCTCCCATTTCTGCAACCAGTATGAAGTTTGTTCACAACTGGTAACTATGGTTATGGCTGCATTAGCAAGCAGTTTGGATCAATAGAAGTCCATTTCTGGAGCTTATTTTGTGCTAGGCACTTGCTGCAGGTCTGTGGAAAGCTTAGTTCAGATAAACTCTTATGTTTGCTCCCAAGCAGTAATGCTCTGTTACTGCTGCAACTCATCTCCCAGGCTAGTTCTGTCCAAAGGGAATGCAGGCCAGGACCTGCAGTGCCCTTCATGATGGGAACCTGTGCTCAGTAAGCAGCCAAGAGCTGAGGGTTGCCTGAAAAGCACCCAACTGATCTAACTGAGGAACACACTAACACAGACACACCCTACGTGCAAATTACAGAGATTTATCCAATTAGAATATCTCTGTGGCAACCCCGAGCCATCAATGATTTTCCCAGTCATATAATTGCTGTATTAATAACACAAGTTCCTAATTTAACACATGGAAGCAAGATAAACGTCCATATCATCCTGGCTTCTCCCATCTTTATGATTCAGACTATAGTAATCTGTTGCTCTTGGTCTTTTGGAAATAGTGCCTGTGTGAGAATTTTAATGACAATGCAGCACTGCTTCTGGCCTATTCTGGATATATGAGGGCTGTGATTTCTTTATCATGGAGGAGGTTCTGATGGTTAAGCTAACTGGGTCTATCATGCCCCTAGGACTTGTAGATTATATACTTCCACTCAACTGCCCATGTACATCCTCCATTCTTACACTTAGCAATACATTACAGTAATTTCACGATTACAAGTCGCATGTCCGGGTGTCGGCAACTGTCTTGGGTTACAATACAGATTGTGATAAAAAGTATCTATTCTATCACCATCTGTTGAGGGTGGGGGCAGTGAGCCTTATCTCAACGGCAGATAATCTGCTAATGGGCCATCCATTGAAACCAGGCAAGGCATTGTTCTTTATCTTTTCACAACCCATCCTTCCTCCAGCGAGTCATTTTCTGCTAATGGCCCATTGAGTCCCACTGTGTGACTGATAAAATTACTGCATCCCATTGGAAGTTGCTCCAGCCAGGGGGAAGAGCCCAACATTTCTTACCAAGATAAAAACAGAGGCTTTGGGACACTAAGGGAGCCCCTTTCTCCACTGGACTCCAGAGGGAAACCGGATTTCTCCACATCACCACTGGACCTCCAGAGGGAAACTGCACCTTCTACAGGAGCACTGCTCCAACTGAATCACATCTGTCACTGCAGGAGGATGCAGCCACCATTTAATGGGACTGCTACCAACACCCTGCCTGACGGGGTGTCAGGTTGTACTCTGACTTTGTCAGGGTTTGGAGTTTGTTTCTTTGTAGTACTGTATTTCTATTTTAATTTCCCTAGTAAAGAACTGTTATTCCTAATTTCTATATTTTTGCCTGAAAGCCCCTTGATTTCAAAACTGTAATAATTTGGAGGGAGGGGGTTTACATTCTCCATTTCAAAGAGAAGCTCCTGCCTTTCTCAGTAGACACCTGTCCTCCAAACTAAAACAGCAACTTTTCGTTCTTTGTCCATATATAAACTGCACCTGATTATAAGCCACACTCAGGGTTTGGACCAAAATTTTAGTCAAAATGGTGCGGCTTATAATCGTGAAATTACTTAGAAGAGAGACCCAAAAACAAGGAGGACCCTTAAACAGTCTGGAATCAGCAGGGAGAGGAACAAGAACACTTCTGATGCAGCACCAGGGGAGAAGATGGGTGGAAGGAAGAGGTGAAATGTGACATTACTTAGATTTTCTGAGTCCTTTAGCATCACTGCTTTGTAGGTGAATGGCTGCCACTGCTTTCCTCTCCAGTACTACACTTTCTTTTGGCATTGGCTTTGCTTTCCGTGCCTCCAGAGTGGGAAACCAGGCTTCCTGCTTCCCTGTACTCAGAAATTTTGTCCATCCTTTTTTTATGTTGAGCCATGCTTTTCCAAAAAAAAATCCCATCACCTGCACGCATAGCCTTTTTATTACTATCCTTTATCCTCCTCTGCAACTGTTAGCACATTATTGCTCATCAGCTGTTTCATAGGAATTACTTATGTACATGCTTTGAATCTCACTTGTCCCAGAAGTAAGTACAGATTATATCAAGTAAAACTACTCACCCCTAGATTATCAGACAGAGCCCCAGACAGACAGTGGGCCAAGACAGAGAAGGATGACAGTGCCTTAAAAACATTGTAATTACTTGCATTCAATAAGGTTGGCATTTTCCCAGAGCTGTCTCTGGGGATGTTTGTGCTATGTATGGCTCAGCCAGGCAACAAGGAGAGGACAAGGTCTTTTGCTCCCTTTTGCTGTCTAACCTGATAAAAAGCAAGGAGATTTTCTTTGTACTAAGAGATCTGAGATCTGGATAACAAACTCATGACATCCACTCATGTTGCTTATCCATAATAGCTATATTGTCCCAATCCTTGACCACACTGGCTGCCCTACAATACTATTTTGAGTAGTTCTCTTTCAAGAGTCTGATGTTCCTGATGGGAGTGGTTTCTTTAAGCAGGCCATGAAAAATGCTCAAATAAAAAGCAGGGGGAAAGGGTCAAGACAACCAATTATGTTTTATGCAGTGAGTAAACAGATTTTGAGCTGTGGCTTTTGAAAAGTCTGCACACATATCTTATTAAAAGCAAAGTGTAAATTCATTGATAAACAGTAACACAGGAGTGGCACTCAGTTCTGCACAAGTCTTTTGTATAGGACGCTGCACTTGTAAATACAAATTTCCCTCAATCTGTGAGAAATTCCAAAAAGACAATACTCTTCCAGTTTATTTTTAGGCCAAACCTATTGGGGTCTGACATTACTTAAGCCTCAGTCAAAATAGTTATGATGAAGAACAACTTCAGTTGATTTAAACACACGTTAAGCTTCTTCAAACTGACATCTATATCTTAGCAGTTTATAACTGAAGGCTATAACTGACTTAAAAAAATCAAGAAAGACTGGAGTGCTAGATAAGCCTGTGATCACACAGAAGGGAGAAAATAAGACAGACTCTGGTTTATTCAGCTTCATGCAAGTCACATGACATAATTTATTCCAACTGGTTTTGGTCTCTGTACAGAAACTTCCAGCAAAATATTTTAATTATGTAATAATTACCTTTTTCCTTTCATGATCCTTCTAACTATGCCTTAATTTATGATGCTTTTAACTAGCATACATGTATCCTGAGGCTATAATGGATGCACATTTATTTAAGTCAAAAGATAAATCTTAATGAAAGGTTTTTTAACACAATAATTAACATGTATTTTGGTCATCATAACAGTAATTATTAGAGGCACAAAAACAGAATCAGATCTCGGAAGAAGCCATGAAGATCCTAAATAGGTTGGACTAGCAACATTGCCCTATTATTTTGCCAAGAAATGATACATCAAAGTGGCAGAAATGAATCATCATGCACCATTAGGAACTACACCCAGTGACACCCAGGGACAAAAATATGAGCTGCACTAACCTCCACCATAAACTGAAAATTACAATTACAGAGCAGGTAGCGTGGAATATGTCTTTTCTCTTAGTTATCAACCTATATTGTCCTAATTCCTCTACAAACATCATAGACCATCAGACAAAGGAAATAAAAGAAGAACTACAAAAAAGTAGGAATTTAGGCTTGATATGAAAGGTCCATTTATATTTAATAAAATGTTTTTTACTTTGCAAAGTATTGTAAGCTCTTAACATGTCACATAACCCAATCAAGCAGCCTGGATCTTTCAAAAACCTATTAGCTCCTAAAACAAGCAAAGAAAAAGAGCACACACTCTTACCTGCTGTCATCCTCCCCTTAGCAAAAATAACTGGTATTCTGAATTATTTTCCATCTATTAAATTGTACACATACACATACACAGGCAGACTAACTTGCAGGCAACCCTTTTTCAATGACGAACAGCAAAGTCAAACAAGGCTGACAATATTAAATAAAATATGCATTTTACCCCTGAGTGAGATTTATTTCAGGAATTCAGTTTACAGAATCACAGAATCATTTGGGTTAGAAGTGACCTTAAAGAGCATCTAGTTCCAAACTTCCTGCCATGGGACACCTTCCACTGGACCAGTTTGCCCAGAGCTCCATCCAATCTGGCCTTGAACACTTCCAGGGAGGAGGCATCTACAACTGCTCTGGGCAACCTATTCCAGTGACCCAAATTTTTAAAAAAAAGTTTAGCAATACACAACAGAACCTCATATAAAAGGAGATGACAGCAAAAAGAGACGAAATGTGGTTTCTTAAAGGAAAGGATAGAATATGGTACCTTTTCCAGTCAAAGTTTCTTCTTTTATTTTCCTCACCGCTTCTTGGCCATCACTTTCACTGTTTCCAGCTGTTAAAGGACAGAAAATGAAAAATTAGCAATGCCTATTGCAATTCAATTACCTAGGAAGTGGCAACCACGGTGTAAAACCAGTATGAAATTTTAGGTGGGAAGGTGTGCTTCCTGACTGTTAGGCAGCAGAGGCTTTCAAGGAGGGCTGCACAACTGCCCTGCAATTCACACAGGTTCTGCCAGTGTTTCTCCTTTATTCATATAAAATAGGACTATCTACTAGACTAGAAGACTTGAGATTTGAGTTGGTGAGACAAGTGAATTGTATCACATCCAGATTCGGCAAAAACTTCACTACAGGTTAGAGCAGACTTCCCCTTACTCTTTTTTCCAAAATGACAACTTCCACAGTTGGAGGAAAGTCCTGACTACCCTGTCTCAAATGCTTATGAGAGGATTTATTAGTGCTAACACAAAATGTAATTAAGCATCACATAAGCATTCAGCTTGGGTGGGTGGTTACCAATTGTCTGACATTTGTTTGGCGATTTTTTTAATAACACATCAAAGGAAAAAACATTAGCACAAGAGATATAGGAATTGGTAATGCAAGTTAATTTTTTAAAATTAACTCTCAATTTATCCATCTACAAATATTTTCAATAGCACGAAACATCAAAACACCTATTTTTTACTGTCTAAATTGGATAAAAATACTGATAATCTCTTATGAACTCAATGAAGTTCTTCTTTTCCTCATTATATAAAATTCTGCCAAAGTTTCTTTACAGATTTTTTTCTCTTGTGTCAGCCTACAAGTATCCTGTTCTCTCTTTCACACCACCACAGAATAAGATGAAGTTGGAAGAGACCTCAGGAGATATGTGGTTCAGCCCCCTGTCCACATTAGCTGGTACATGCTTGTATTTACTCTAAGACACATTCTTTTGAGAAGGGATTTTAGCTGTTCTTCTGCAGCAGAAAAGGGCTTTAAACACATCTTTGTTTTCATTATATGCAAAAAACTTCAATATTTACACAAATTGAGCCAAAATTAATGCATTTAGCATTCAGATATGGGAGGGAAGGGAAGGGAAGGGAAGGGAAGGGAAGGGAAGGGAAGGGAAGGGAAGGGAAGGGAAGGGAAGGGAAGGGAAGGGAAGGGAAGGGAAGGGAAGGGAAGGGAAGGGAAGGGAAGGGAAGGGAAGGGAAGGGAAGGGAAGGGAAGGGAAGGGAAGGGAAGGGAAGGGAAGGGAAGGGAAGGGAAGGGAAGGGAAGGGAAGGGAAGGGAAGGGAAAACCAAAACAACAAAGTAGACATTTGCATTATTTTCTTCTTGCTGCTTTTCCCCCTTTAAAACCATCCAGCCTTGTAGAGACAAAAAACATTCAGTCTGATGTTCAATTCCAGATATAGATACAGCATCAACAAACAAACCCTCCAGTGAAACTGCCATTTCTGGGAAAATTTGTGCACAGGGTTTATGGGCGACAGATCAATTTCCCTCACTGTTTCACCTCAAGTAATGTACTAGAATAGGATTTCAAACTCAATGTGTTGTTATTAGGCTGGATAGTGCTATGCTAGAAATAAAATACTTTTTTGCCAATTCTGTGAAGATCTTATTTGATTTCTCTTTTATTCAGCACCTCTCATGCAGAGATCAGGCTTATTAAAGCCTCCAGTGTCTTCATTTAACTCTCAGTATGTTCATTTAATTTGTTCTTTTAAAAGAGCTTGTGTTGACAAAAAATTTTAATTTGCTTTATTTTGCTGTTATATAAATGGTTATTCATTAAAGCTCAGTGCCCTCCAAATGAGCTCATTTAATTAATATTTGCATATTTTTCACTCCAGACCACTGGGAAAAAAAATATTTTGTTAAACAGTCACTTCAGATGTCTGTTTCCAGTCTGATTCAACAGAGTTTGAAAACCAGATGCTGAAGGCTGGAGTATTGCAAAATTGAAATAGCCTCAGTGAAAACTGCCGCAGTAATAGAAGTTTTTTAAATCCTTCTTTCAAAGAAAATCCCGTAAAAAAGAATAAAGACACTGAAAAGATTACCGAAATCCTTACAAAAAGTGAAAAGATGCTTAGATCAGAAAGATACCATGAAACTTGGAGGCTAATCTAAGCTTCTGAGTTAGGTTAAGGAGATCAGCACCCCTTGCCAAGGGCAAGTGGGAGAGGAAAGGGACACTGCACTTTTGCACTGCTTGCCTTCTAGTACATCCTTCTGGGATATTATAAGTGAGTAGTACGCGTCAAAAAGATCAACCTCCTTTTAAGTGCTATATTAATGATTCAAAATTTAAGAAAGAAAAAATGCTTTGTAAGTCTCCAAGCTAACATGGGCAGCTTTGGGTTGGGAAAAATCAAAACTATTCTGCATCTTCTTGATGAAGCTGGGTCACTAAAGGGCACAACCTTCAAGTGCACTGAGCAGGTGCACAGCACCCAAAACTCAAGAGAAGGATGATTTACTAGATGAGGGTCAAATTCTTACCACTGTCAGCTGGTTTAAATCCTCAGTAACATATTTGTCATGATTCTTTAAAACTTTTTTAGCTACACAAAATAATCCTCTGGATGGACATTTTTTTCAATGATTCACCATAATTTCCATATGTTCCATACACCAGAATTTATCCATTTTAAGAGTTACAGCATCTGTAACATAAGATCTGCCCACTCTGAATTGAAGTGGTTTGAAGAGAAGGGTTAGAAAGGGAAGAAAGATCATGTGTTTTATGCAGTGAGGGAATCTTAAAAAAAGCTTTGAGAAAGAGGGATTCATTGTCTTGGGAGCTTAGATCATCAAAGTACCCAAAACCATAATAATCTTGCTTTTCATGCTAATTTAAAGTGTCTACTGGGAACTCAAAATAGATATAGTTGTCTCTAGAACTGTTTATGCAAGCAGTTCAGTGCCCTACCTGATGGGTTTTTTTCCACTTAGTCCACACAGATTAGTGAAAAAATTGGGTGAGATTTCTTCAATAACAATGCTGACTAAAATAAATTCGGAATAAACCCTAATAATAATAATAATAATAATAATAATAATAATAATAATAATAATAAAAAAATAATTCTAAACATACACACACATTTAAATTCAGATATCATTTCAATGGCATAAAAAATATAATTCTTAAAAATAGTGAAAAAAAGGAAAACATTTTAAAATACAAATTTCAGTCAAAGAAATTTACTCACCTCTTCCACATTCACTTACACAAACACCACAAGTCAAAGTAAGTTGATATAAAGCCACCAGAGCAGTACATATTAAAATTCTTATTGGTACCAATAGGCTTTGCATCTTATCCTAAATGTCAGGCTCTGTCATCTTAGTCACTTGAGTAGATCCTAACTCTGAAAGTTATTTCAGGGATTTGAACATAATTATCACAGAGATTGCTGAGTCTGAACAAGGCTGGAAAAAGCACGGCCTGTAGAAACCCAGCATGGGCTAAAAAAACATTATTGCTAGTTAAGGGTTCTGATACATCTGTATGTCTTTTTTTATACAATATTTTAAATTTCCTTGGCTGTGACTATCCCTTCAAAAGAATAATTTCCACTCACACACTGAATTTATGTAAAACACTGATCCTGATAAAGCAAGCAAGAGTTTTTCCAAATGGTGTTTTGCAAAATTAAGAATTTGCAATCTTGATGTTTCAAGGAAATGTACTTCAGGGCATCATTAAGAAATTTAAAATAGTCTGTGATCAATAATAGAGCCTGTAAAGATTAAGGTTGTGTGGAGAGAATAAACCCACAAATCCAAAAAGTTTGTCAAGGGAAAAAATTTCCTTACTTTCAGTAAGATAGCACAAAATGAAAACAAATAAAAACTTTTGGAGATGAACACCAAGAAGATTCAAGGGAACCAGCATGTGGTGTCCAGAGGAAGACCTGACCCCTCCAGTTTGGAGCCTGTGAGCCACCTTGTGCACCAGGCACCCCTCAGCCTGCCATGAACCCATCGCTGACCTCAAGCAACCCAAGTTCAGAATTGGTGCCTATAAACTCTTACATATATGTGCATTGCCAGGAGAAGCTTGGTGGTACAGTAATCAATTATGCATAAGTGAATACCATCTGATTAGGGAATTGCAAAGGATCATGGTTAGATGCTTTTGTGCAACAGAATATTAAAGTTTCCAAATGGAAATTTGAATCAAGATGCCTCCTCAGAGTAGCATAATCCTCATTATGATCGAAGGGAACTGATTTCCTTGAAGCACCAGCCTGAAGACAAGGCTTGTGAGGGCACCTAATGCCTCAAGAGAAAAAAAAAAAAATTCTATCAGCTGGTGTTAGGAAGATTATGATTTTATGAGTGTGCACAACAAATAGAATATGCCTAAAAGAGACTAATGACTGCCCCTGAAATCTCCAAGGTTGAGAAATTTGAACTCAGTACAATATGAGCAGGTTTTTCAGGAATTTATAAGGTTTCTTTTAAAGGAATTTATAAAATCCTTAATGAAAAGGGATATAGATCTTTATCTCACCCATAGAACATTTAAGGCATGGATTCCAATAAAGCTAGGTATAAGGATGTGATCAGCTATAAAAATAAATTGTGAACATGATACAAATTTCCCTATGTCTAGAGAGACCACACATCCTTTGTCGTCGAGTTCATCACACAGCAGTCACAATTAAATACATGCCTTTTTTACATGAAAGGTGAAAATGTTGTTGTAAGTGTTCCTTTGAGGAAAGAAGCAAAAAATGAGCAAGGGGGGGAATGCAGATTTGCAAAGAGAAAAGAAGTCATCATAATTGCCTTAGGTTTCAGCTACCCATCTGTTCCAACAAGAGGTTAAGAACAACCCTGTTTATCAAACCCAAGCTACATCTAGACAAGTGCCCTTTTTCCAACAATAACCTGTAGCAGACGCTTAAGGAAAAGATATGACAGCAATAGGTCTAGAAGTGATTTTTTCCAATACACCCTTCCAGAAGCAAGAAGTTTCAGAGATTCAACGAATCAAAGGTCACACATGAACGTGGCCTGCACTACTTCACCTAATTGCACTTTCAGCTCATTCAAGAGTTTGATTGCCAAAGAGTTTTGGGACAGCACCGTGATTTAATGACACACTTAACTACGTGCAAAAGGTCGTACTTCAGTAGTTTGTTTGTTGTTTGGTTTTTATTTTTTATTTTGTTGGATGCTCTCTACTTTGTGTACAATAAGACAGAGAATGACCACTTCTCATTCACTTTCTACACCATTCATAACTGTATGATATCACACCTCAGTCATCTGTTTGGAAGCAGAAGGGCCTTTGTTCTGTGCCCCACCTTGTACAAAGCCATCCTGTACTCCTAACCATCACTCTAGTTTTTTTCCTGTTCAACCAGACTCCTTTTGAGTACGCACAACAGAATGAACCAATGGTTTCTATAAAGAAAGAAGGACGCTTTCTGTCCTGTTTTCATCCTCTTTCCTGCTAAGTAATACAATTTTATTTGCCTTTATGACTAGCATGAAATATCAATGATGTTGTACATAGAGCTTTCAACAGTAAATCACAATATTTATTTAACTCTTTGACTAGCTGTTAATTTAGGTCCTACTCTTGTAAATACATAGGTGTGGCTGTTTTTTCTCATATTCTGTATTTGCATTTACTAACACTCTGTATTTATACATGCCTTCATAACATAGCCATTCACTATTGGGAGATTATTTCCTATTCTTCATAGTAGTTAAGATTTCACAAGGCGTCTCTGCATGCCACCCAGTCCCACCCTCTGCTACAACTGGTGGCCCAGGACCATGTCCAGTCAGATTTCAGGTATTTCCAGGGATAGAAACTCCTCAACCTCTCTCAGCAGCATATGCCAGTGTTTGACCACACATGGTGTAAAAAAAGAAAAAAAAACAAAAAACACCTGGTTTTATGCCATTAGGTACTTATACACTGGGAACTAACCCTTCTCTCCTCTTCAAGCTGAATACAGCTCTCTCAGCCTCTCCTTACATGTCAGAAACTCATGTCCTTTAATTATCAATAGTCAAATAATTTTTATATCCTAAACACATTTAAACAAAATGCATCATCTCACTCTTCACCCTGTATTTTGTATCTATCTTTTAGAAACATACTGCACATCTGTCTATGGGACCATGAGTATCTTTGCTCCAGCTAAAAGCTGATAAATTATTTCTCAACATTGTTTTCTGCCTCCTAATCTACTACTAAGATACAAAAGATCTTTCTCTTATCTCAACACAAGCCAGCTGCTTTAAATCTTTTGGCATGAATCTTAACAAAAGCTTTCGAAAACCAGGATTAAATTAATTCATGCAGTTGTTGAATATTTCAAAGCATTAAGCATAAATTCTTAATGAATAGGTTAAACAAACACCTACAAAAATGCACTAACTCTTCCAAAATTCATTAACATATATTTAACTCTACATTTTTTTTAAATGCTTGACTTCTTTTTCAATATAAAAACACACTTATTGGCCTATGCACAATGTTCTTTTCAAAACTGCCCAGCACTGGACCACATACTTGTCCACCTTACACTTCTCCTTTACCAATGATGATTTAAGGTTCTATGCAGCACATTCTAGTCAGAAATACTTCCACCCTTCTGATGGATTTTGGTTTTAATCACACTTCCCTGTTTTCAACTGTTTAAATTTCTTTTTGATGTAAAGTACTGTATTTATACTGAGTTTTTAACAATCTCCATACTATTTTAAGCTCTGTATCTTTTTAGCTGCTCATTTTATACACTTCAGAGACAGTGAACAGATTGAAGACTTCAAGCCCATTTGGATGCTCCTCATAAGGATGTCTTTTCTTCCCCCTGATAAAACTTGTTTTCATCTAAACCCTTCAAAACAATTTAAAATAGGCAGACCAGAACACAACATAGTATTGAAGGTTCTGGCGAACAAAGGATTCATACAGTTGAATCAACTCATATTGTCTGTTTAGTTTGTTTATTTTTAAACAATTTCTAATATTTGTTTTGATTTTTGCACCCCGTTCAGCACCACTGAGTTTCATAGAATGATCTCTTTTGACCCTGAGATCTACTTCCTAAGTGATGCTGGCTGACACAGAATCCATCATGTCTTTTTCTGGCATTAAGATTTTTCCCCATGTCCATCACTCCATATTGATCTACATTGAACTGCACATGCCTCTTAACACTCAGCTTCTAATGGTCTTCCTGCATTTCTTCACATATCCCTGGTCTTTATCGCCCTGAATAGTTTGATACAATTCAAAGGACTTGTCACTTCATGATGTGCTCCTCCTATAAAATTATTTGTTGGAAACACCATACGTTAAAACAAGCACAGATGTGACACCAATTAGGGACTAATTAATAAACAAAGTGTTGAACAAAATTTGTACATATTTGAAAGACTGTGTGTGTCTGTGTGCACATGTATGGGGCATAAGTAACAGTACTGTAAACAGAGTTTTTCATAACCCTGATTATAATGCACTGATATGATAGAACAACCTGAACTGATTAATAATTATAAAGCAATCTGCATGCATTTCCTTCATGCTCATATAGAAAAAAGAAATCATCACCCACTTTTTATAGGCTGGTAAAATTTTGACACTTCCTGACTAACTCTGAAACATATTCAGGCCTAACAAAACCTGGCTGAAATTAGGAAGATAATATTTTTCAAGAAAAAAAAAATTATAACCCCAGCATCTCATACATCTATGTATATTAAAAAAGACTATTAAAGTAACCCACAGAAATTTCCAGTAGTTGAAATTAAATCAACCTGTCTTTGAAAATGAACAATTGCACCCTTTTGATAGGATATAATTATCCCTCTGAAGTCATTTTGTAGTATTATACAATATAACAATTGTCTGATCCATGGTGCAGAGAACTCAGCTTGAAAATTGGAAACTAATGGGAATGAAAGAGGTGACAGAAATATCTCTTGCTTGGTCTCCTGCAGGGCTTACTGAGGTCACACAGAAGTGCTGAATCTGGTGATGGAAGAACATTTATTTATGCCAAAATTGCAGGGCTCAAGCCAAAATTGCAGACCTCAAAGAAGTCACCTGAATATATATACATATATAAATATAATGAGATTGCTTCCTTCAAAGTGTGAGCCTGACTTAGAAACCTGTGACACTGATACACTCAGACACTAAAGATCGATTACACTGTCCCCATCCTGGTGTTTTATACCAAGCAGCATATGTGTAACATTGTAAAGGTGCAAATATTTTCATTTTCATTCACTATTTTCAGATAGAATCATTAAAACTTCTATATTAGATATTATCACACATTATCTTGGCCTTCTTTTATTAATGTACTGAGGGCAAAAAAAATCAAATTGAGCACTCCTTTTTTGAATCAATAATTTTAACATGTGCACACAGAATCTTCATAAAATTAAACAGCTGTGAACAAGGATGGAAGGAATATGAATAGTTCATAGTTTTTAATCAGTCTAAAATGAGACTCACAAAACTGTGGCAAACACCTTGAACCAGAGCTGAACCTACTGGGTTTTATGCCCTGGGCTGGGGGAGGTCAAAGAAATGTGCAGGATATCCTCATTTCCAATGTCCTCCTTGTGAAGAGCATATTTGTTTGTAAGTGCACACAAAACACTATCTCAAGTATCAGTCACTGCTGAATCCAGTGTGTCAGCATCTCTCTCTGAAAAAGAAATTGCAAGTTTATTTATCAATAGTAAATCACATAGGAGGAGCAGGAGCTCCCTGTGTGGCTTGATTCTGAAGATTTGTCACAGCCATCAGTTTTCCCTACCAGGGGTTTGCTGTCTGCCATGAGATTTTCCTGAAGTAAAGCCCTGCTGACTGTGAGTGAAGCTACCAGGAAAAGCAGTCTGGCAGAAAGCCTCAATGAAATCTATCAAACAAACAAACAAACAGAAAATTACTTTCATCATTTCAGCACTCATCAAAACCTCTTTCCCAGGGAGAGGCTGAGGGCAGAGTGAGCAGCACCTGCAGAGGCTGTGGGGGAATGGAATCTTATATGCACCAGTGCTGGGACTAGAAGGGAAGAAGGTTTAAAAGATCTATGAAACCACTTTCTGTAAAGGCTCTGAGTGAACATACTGCCTTTTCATACAATGCCTACTCACTTTCCACAAGGTAACATGTTTCTACTTATTTGCTTTCCTCACTCCATTGGTGGATTGGATTGAAAAGGAAGTTTCTTCAAATATTTACTCCTCTAAAATGTCAAACTGAATCAAAATCACATCCATCACAAATGGTGAATCATTTTTCACATCATTCAGGCTTGACTCATTTGCCTGCTGCTGGATATCATCCTTTATTGCTGCAGTGCCTATAATGGGAAACAAGCATTCAGTGATCGAGCGTCATTGACTGCAAGCTACATGTGAGTCTCTCTTGCTGGCCCAAATCACTTAAGATCCACACCTTTTCCACAGAAGTTCATGTCTATATACAAGCATAGGGTGCAAACATTTCTAGAGGAGAAAGCTTGAGCACACTTGCTGTCTTATTTGAGCCTTGTGTGGCCTGAAGCAGAATGTGCTCATGCATGCTAATATGCCAGCAGATATTTGAAACATACTCTGGGCACTTGGGCCCAACAGTTATGAGCAAGGATGGAAGGTCATTGCATTGAGTGTGTTTTGAGACTGTTATGATCTTGAAGCTGGAAAAGCGCCTGGGACTATCCATTCTACCGACAGGGCTGCTTTAGTCTGAAGGATTTCACAGGCAAAGAAGATAGTTGTGACTCACAGGGCTCAGTGTTTGGGTCAGAGTTTGCTCGGAAGAAATGAATCAGCTGGAAGACTTACTCATCAAATGCTTCCTATAATTAATTTCATTTATTTTCAATTGTAGGGATTCGTAATGCAATAGTAACATTGATACAATTGTAGGGTGAATGGAAGTGTATTATGTTTGTAAGCATCAAAAGAAAGAGCAAAGTGTTTAAATAGTGCCCTTTATTGACAAAAAAAAGATATGTTCAGAGGACACTTTAGATGTTCCTGTGCATGTCTAGGCCATAGATTGGCAGGAGATGACCATGCACTCTGCCATCAGGAGGATAACATCTCCAGGTTACAGCATAATACCCATACCATTATTTCTCCTGTTAGCCCAGACTAAAAATAGGCCTTAAGCACAGCCTATATATTGCAGACAAGGAAAAATGCACTGAGAGCTGCTGAGCAATATAAAAGATCACAGAATGGTTGTGGTTGGAAGGAGCTCTGTCCAATCCCCCTGCTAACACAATTTCACCCAGAGCAAGTAACACAGGTCAAATTCAGACAAATTGTTAATACATCCAGAGAAGGAGACTGCACAAACTCTGTGGTAGATCTGAACATAAACTAGCCTGTCATTTCTGATCAAGAAGAATCACAGAGACAGGATAAGGACTCAGGAGCTGGCATGACCCTTTCCAGTACTCAGGCGATGCTCACAAGATCACTTGAGCCCTCACATATTGGTTCTTATGAGAGTGTGAGTGAATGAGATTTATAAGGGAGTGACTGTGATTTGAAAAAAACCAGCTTATTTAGAGATTCTGCACCTAAACCTCACCTTCCCATTCCCAAAACTGTCTCAACTGAATTTTGTTACATGGAATACCCTAAACTTTAGCGATACAAAATAAATCTTTAAAAAAAAAGAATTTTCTATGCTTCCATGACCCTATGCAAAGAGAAGAAAATGATTTTGTTTTCCCACTGAGCATACTTTTGCAGTCCACTTTAAAGATGAAAAGCAATTTTAGTGAAATATTAATGCTGACATCATTAGCTACATCTAGTTACATTAGCAACATCTAGCATTTAGCTACAAAAAGCAGCATCTACCTGCATTTTGCAGGCACTTGGGTTTGACATATCTATTAAAACATGTATGAGTAAGTGGTGTTCCACTTACACCTGTATGATTCCAAGACAACTCCATTAATGTTACTGACTGCACTACTCTAAAAGTACATGGCTACTATGCTCTCATCCATTGTTTGGGGTGGGTTTGATGTGTGTACAAAACCTCAGAGAGAGCAAATTCTGTATGAAACTTGAACAAAATGGCATCACCAACTCGATAGTGTCCAATTAAACAGCAATCTTCAGTGACTCTATGGAATAAAAGCTACAGTGGTTTAGGCAAAAATCTAGTTAAGCAAAGATGAAGTGAGAAAATGCAGCACTTTAAACATATAAGTATTCATTATGCTACATTCTGATTTAGTAGACATATTAGTGCATAAATATATATATGTAGTAGAGAAAGCTTTAAAAAATAGGATGTCTCCTAAATATTGTCTGCAGGAGAAAGAAGAAATGGTGCACACACAATAGGTTTTGAGTTTATAGAGGAATTCACCTAACTTCAAATGTCTCATTCTAGCACAGTCACCTAATCAATTCTTTATTATCAATGGAGAGAAACAGCCACCTCCAGAAGGTGAATTGCCCAGTCCATCTCAGACTGACACAACTGAATCTCCAGGTATTTATTTCCTTGTCTTGCCTACAGAGGCCTCTTACAGCGACAAACTGAGAAGAAAATGTGGAATGTTTACACAGATGAAGTCAAAAGGGTTCCCTCTGCGCTTATAACACAGATCATCCCTCCTAAATACTGTAATATTCCTTGAAGTCTTGAATTTGTTTTCCTCTTAATGAACATGTACACCTAACACTGATGAATAATCTATCCCCAGTAACAAAGAACTAAACTTTTTTGTAATACTCATGTTTTTAAGGTATTTTATTGTTTATTAATTATCTAAGGTGGTGCAAATCTTCCAAGTTCTACAGAAAAAATCCCACCCACTATTTTTTTCAAGATCGTGCAAAACAAAACATAAATCAATCTTTATTTGGCTAAATGCAAGCAAAACATTCTCCTACATTCCCCTGACACATCCTTACTTATGCTGGAAAGAAAAGAAATCTTACAAGAAAAAAAAAATTACTTCATGAAACAAAAAGTATATTAAGAAAATAATGACTTTACCTATTATCACATGCATGCCAAGTCTTGCCAAATGCTTCACAGTTTGGTAACCAATTCCTTTAGTGCCTCCAGTCACTATAGCAACCTTTC
This sequence comes from Catharus ustulatus, assembly GCF_009819885.2. Lineage (NCBI taxonomy): Eukaryota > Metazoa > Chordata > Aves > Passeriformes > Turdidae > Catharus > Catharus ustulatus. The sequence goes on along the minus strand of NC_046222.1, from coordinate 89,181,121 downwards.
CATTTTGTGTAGGGAAAACTATATTAAAAAAAAAAAGCAAAACACAAGGTTAGTTCACAATAGTAACACAATTAAGAAGTTAAGATGCATTTTAAAGTGGACACTTAACAGACCACTCAAACCAGGCCAGTAATCAATCTCAAGAGCAAACTGTAAGGACATAAAAACTAAGGAACATCCACCATTATTTACTGCACTATAATTTTCCAGTATTAACAGCTCACGAAAGACTGAGGTTGACGACACGAAAGGCAAACACCCACTTCAGAAATTTTCTCATTTCTATTTGCATGCATTTCATCATCCTGCAGTCATCTGACCTTTAAAATTTCCACCATAACTTTGTTACTGAGCAAAGTGGTAGCAGTTACGTCAGCTCAGGCATGGCTTACTCTACACGTACCAGGAAAAAAATTCAATTGGCAGCATGATACCCTGAAAATTTCTTGAATGACAGAAGACCAGCCTTGGTCAGTAAAATGGAGGAAAGATCTAAGTCAAAGGTGAGCCATTGAAAGCACACCAGCTGATCTAATTTCCCTGCATAACTGAGCACTCTCCCTTCTGAAAATCAGAAGGCTCTGAGCTCCAAAGGAAGGAGAAAGCAATTTTCTTGCATGAAAGTCCCCACGTGCTCTTCCCACCTACTCCAGCCCTCTCCCACAGACGCATCCCCAATTCCCACAGTCAGCATCACTCTGCCTCCACTCCAAGTGCTCCTTGACCCACACACAGCTTGGCAGGCAGGGAATGCTCCCAAACTCCCCCTGCTAGAGGGGTAGCTTAAACACAGTATGTGTCTCCTGCATCCCCAGGCAGCCCTCTGCCTGCCAAGGGAGCCAAGAATCATCTGGGACGGCCCTGGCAGAGCAGCTGTCATTCCAGCTACAAGCTCCCACACTGGGTGCAGGTTGCACAGCACATCCCCCCACCATGGAGGGGGTCCTGTAGCCAAAGCAGAGCTAAGGCATTATAATTTAATTGCTTGGGAAAGGCGTGGATTAGGTCCAATATCGACTACAATTTTTTTGGGTGGAGAATATTTCATGTGAAGCACCATGTGCTTCTTAGGTGACCAAGGTGAATTTTTAATTTGCTTTGGAGTAGAAGCTGTGAGGTATTTGCACATGAAAAAATGGTACTGAATACTTTGGTTTGCTGTGGTGCAGTGTCTGTAGGCAACGCTATAGATAACAAATGTTAAAAAGATGCCGACTTTCATCTATCAAAGGACTTTCTATTTTGATTTCTAGGTTTTTAGGGGATTGCTTTGTTGTACAACACTAACTCATATTTTACATAGTTATGAAACACAGGACTAGCACTGATACAAGCTTCTTTTTTCACAGCAGCTTCAAAAAGGATCCACATTTCATCTTTTCTGAAACACATAGTTCTTTCCATTGTGATTCAACATGAATTTGTGTTCTCTTCAGGTTAGGACTTGGTTCTTCCCAACCATGAAGAAAATGAATTGTTCGCAGTTCTTTGAAGATTAACTCCAATTACAGTGATACGCTTGCACATAGGTGTCCTGACATATATAATTCAAGCTAAATAAAACTTCCCCAGCAGCTTTCTTAAGGGGCTTCAATTTAGCTATAAGCAGCCCTGCAATTTCCACCAAAAGTACTTCTAATCACAAACTCTAAACAAAATTGCCTTCAGGTCCAGACCTCATCAAGAGAAAATGCATTACTTTGGGCCTGAGTACCTTCTCTTCCTCTTCTGCCTCCCCATGCCTCCCTCGCTTCTTGGCCTCTCACCTGACATTTAGATTTCACATGTTGCATACAGGAGCTGTCACTCATTTCTATTACTGCACCACTATACCTACTGATTGAATAAAAAGTGGTATTTTAATACAGAATTTACTTAGAAATAAATTATTGAAAGAAAAAGAGAAAAAGAAGTCAGGACTGGGGAAGGGGCAATGACATGAAGTGAAAATGGAAAGTCAAAAGAGAAAAGTGATTCTTAGCAGAGGACAGGATTTAGCAGATGAAAGATGTCCAGTCCTATCCTGTCTATGACTGCAAATGGCCACTTAAAGACTCCACAGTAAAACTGCATTCTATTAGATCCTATATTACAGAAAGGTTTAAAAGAGGCCTGCTTGTAGCAGCTAGCTCCAAGGACTTAAGAAATCAGAGAGAGAGCGAGAAACGAGGACTTCAGACACACAGATAAGTGGTCATTATCTGTTTTATTTCCAAGAGGTACAGTATACTGCTTTCCCATAGCATGGTTTTGAATAGACACAAGACATCATGGCCCAGCTCAGCCTATCCACTCACTTCAGTCAAAATGGGAAATTCAAAGATAAAAACTGAAATACACTGGGGAGGGGGACAACTTCCTCAATTAATTCTTAACTGTTATTAACTTTAAAAATATGTACAGTTCCCAACAAGTCAGATATCTTAACGTAAAGTGCATCTCCATTTAAATGAGACACAGCTAGTATTTATATCAGCAAAAGTGGTCAAAATCAAACACAGGCTCTGTGTGTGAGCCAGGGTAACTCCAGTGAAATGCAGTTTATTAGTGCCCTGTTCCCTCTAGAACTCCAATCTCATGTGGAGTTTGCAGTACACCCAACTTTCAGTGTTAATACACCACTTCCATGATGAAACTCAGCATGAAATTTTCAAAGCAGAGCTGGACTCAGCCTGGTTTTCAGCAGATACTGGTTTATTTTGTGAGAGAGGTTGAGCTGAGTGCAGCTGGAGCCTCATAGCCCCCCAGGCAGGAGGCAGGGGGGACCCACCAGCCTTGCAATGCCCAGAGAAGTCCCTCTGGCATTCCTTGCATCTCATTTAAACCACCCCAGCTCTCTCTCTCCATCTGCTCCTGGTAAGGAGGTAGATACTGATCTCAAGTTCAGAGGCATAATGCCAGTGATATCTCCGTGGGACATGAGAACAGCACAGCCCTGTGCTAATGAAATCCCCTGACCAAGCAGCAGCTGTTAATTTCCCGTTGTGTTCAAAGAAACCAGTCTGCAGTCCTTAGGTGCTCCTTTATCACACCAGTGTCTGAGAGAAGCTTCTCAAGCTGCAGCTTCTGCCTGCATTCCAATGGATTTGGATGACATAAGCCTGTTTACTTTGCAAGTGAAAAAGAAAAATAAAGCAGATTTATTTTGTCGTGATATGAGGCTATTTAAAAATAATTATTTTCCTTTGAAATATACTTCTCCTTAATCAGAACTAAATTATATGTACAGAGACATCCTCACACAAACTCCATGCTACAAAGCATGTAAGGCAATTCTGTAATTAAAAAAAACCAACCAACCTAATTCTCAAGGGACTCTAAAACAGGGCTGTCAGGGTGCCCCTGCAACCTCAAGACCACAGAGAAATAAGACAGTCTGCAACCCATATCAATGACCAATTCCATATCAATGACCAGTTCCTGCCAGGAAAATTTCACCTCTGGGGCAAGGATGAGGGTCATTGAAGTAGTCAAATCAAAAACAATTAACAAAAACAATAAACTTTCTTTTTTTTTTTGCAGAAATACACCATGTAAGCACAGAATGCAAACCTCAGAAGAGCTTCCCTTGAGAGTAGCTTGCTTTGGTATTCTGAAACCTGTACAGCACATTGTGCTTGAGGCCAAGGGAAAAAAGAAGAAAAAAATTTAGAAGCTTATTTAAAGAAAACGGCATCAAATTATTTTTTAAAAGTTTCATCTCCTACCCTACTAATCCAGCATCTGCATTGTGGCATATTAGGGGTCATGTGGACATTTAAATAAATTTCTTTATATTAATTTCCTTAATTAATTAACCTTCTTTTTAAGACATTGAATGCCAAGGGTAGAATTTAGGATGTCTGAAACAGTCACCAGCACTTATCAGGCAAGACTTGAGCACAGCTGAGGCATCCAAAAAGTTGGTCAGTGTTCAGTGAGATGCCATGCTGTGACCCTCCTGAACCAGCCACGTAGTGCAGGAACTTTGGTTGTATTTGTGGTGGAGAGATCCCTACAGACAAATCCCAACAGTTTTTTGGGGTTTTTTTTCATTCCTCCTGTAACTGAATAATTTACATGCAAATATTAGGCCTGAAGGTAACTGGCAGAAGCACAGATGGAAAAAAATAAAGAGAAAAGAATCAACAATGAATATTTAGTTTCATGACTGCATAATAACATGCAAATTTGGAGCCATTCCTATACAGCAACACTGAGTGAGAAAAGAGGGCAAACTGTAATTTCCAGTCCTTGTCTAACACCACAGGACAAGGCACAATTGAGTTCTTCTAGATGAATTAAAGAAATCATATAGCTCAGTGTACCACGGAATTATTGAGTAGTTTTCCTATTGCAAAATATTCCGACTCTTTTTCCCTGATTTATGCTGTGGTGATGTTGAGATTATAACCATTAAGCAGATGTAGAAAAATAATTCATTTTCCACTCTGAGAGGCAATCAGTAAACTGCTGGGGAACCCATGCAGCTTTTAGCAATAGCCTGTTTTGTGTGCCTCACGAAAACATCTCCATAAAATTCTAGTTTGGCAGAAACCAGGAAAACAGGATCTGGATTCAAATGTCATCCCAGGACTATCCCTACAGAAGACAATTTAGGCACTCGAATCCTGACAGCTAAGCCAGACAAACTGTATGTGCCTCAAGCCTGTCCTAAGCTTGTGCAGATGATTTTTCAAATGTAAATTATCTTCCTAAATTTGCACACCAAAATCTTTTCTGCCGTTGCTGCTTCCAATCACTTTCCTAATGAACATCAACATGCAATCAAGATGGAAGGCCTTTAAGGCTGGAAACCAGGTAGGTGGCAACCAGCCTGACTAGTCCTTCTGTGCAAAGGTTTCCTGCTGGTTTCAGCAGTTGAGGCCATCAGGGCTTCTGCTGATGAACAAGTGTCATGCACACATGGGGATCCACAGGCACAGTCCAACATGCCTCAGATGGCTGGATGCATTGTGTAAGGGAGGCTTATCTGTCCAGGGACAGCATCTGTTCCCAAACACAACTGGAGTTTGGCATCAGATGGGCGACAAGCCTCCCAGCTTTTGTTAAGAATCAGGAGGAAACGGAGGTATCGGAGAGAGGCTGGCCCTGCAGTTACTCATGGGAAGAGAAAGCTGTTGAAGAACCAGAACAGCAAGAGAAACCAAACCATGGAAATATGTCCCTTGCCCTACAAACTCAGAGGTATCTCCAGGTGCTATTAATGGAACAGCAGCAGTCAGATGGCTGTAAGGATTTCAGCAGCCGGGGAAGAGTGAATTTAATAAAGCTCCCACACAGCCACTGACAAGGAATATGACTGGTAACAACAGCTCACAAAACCACAGCAAAACCCCTGGCACACATAAAACTAAGTTTCTTGTTTAACCAATGCGCAAGACACACTCAGAGCCTGAAATGCTGCATGCCAACGAAAGAGCAAACAACAGCTCACACTTACCAGCTCTGGAAACTCACAGTTCCATCCCTGTATTTCAGGGGAATGCATGCACAGCCTTTGCCCCATGAAGTGGACATTTCCACAGCAGAGCTCCCACACAGCAGCAGCAATTAATTTGTCTGGGCTGCCTGAACACCTGGGAACCCAAGCAGTGCTGTAACTCCAGCCAAGACACCACATATCCAGAAAGCCTGGACAAATGGCCAAAGTGCAGCAAGACAGCAAATGACACAAAAGCAGAGGAGTTGGCAGATAGACCAACAAGAGAAGCAGAGTGCTCAGCCAGCTAAGGAGATAATGTGTTTACTCATCCCTTCCTGACACTGTCAACACAGGAACAAGTGACATTTCTTCAGAGTTAGCAGCAAACATCTGCTGAGCCAGACTAATGATTTTTTTTTTTAAGTTGCCCATGAAAACAACTTTAAAAAAACCCAACCAAACTTAAGGCTGCTTTAAATTTGTAACATTTGTTTTGCTTTTCGATAAGCATGTCAGCTTGCTTATAGGGATGAAGTGATAATATTTGCAGGCAAGATGACAAGCCCTTCACAGAAGGCTGAGATACAAGTCCCAAAATCCATTACAGGACTTGTTCCTAAATAACTCATTTAACATATGCGAAAGTCATACTATAAATGAGCAGAAGGGCTCATTTTCCTCTTGTTTTTTCAACTCATGACCACACTGTGGAGCCTTGCAGGGTATTAGAGAGCAACAGGTATTATTAGAGCCCAATATCACAACTTTGGAGAATGAGTACCTACAGCAAGACTTAACTAGTAAAAAAGCCCCCACATATTAGAAAAAAATGTAAGATAAACTGGTGCAGCAGCAAGATGAAAGTTAAGATGCCAGCATTACAATCCTGAAATATTTTTTACTAAAGAAAAGATACCCTAAATAAGGTAGCTGTTCAGAGCAATAGCTTTTGGCACTCAAAAATATAAGACCTGTGGAAAGAAATCTTTCAAACAACTGTGGGAAGGGGAGTGGAAAGCTACACTAAAAATTTCATTTGCATGACACACCTATCTGCATTTCTTCTAGTGATTCTTGGAAAGACAGCATAAATGCAGATAAAGGGAGAACAGTGTGTGGAAAGCAGGGTGTGGAAGGGGAAGCAGAAGGAAGTGTTAGACTTTCAAATAAGACACAAGAAAAAGTTTTTTTGGTCAAGATGAGGTAATTTTCAAGTGCTTCATTCCCCCTTCCCCTCTCTTCACCTTCCCCCCACCTCCAGGTACTTAGGTGAAAGAGATAGAGCTCTAAGCAATCTAATACACCTGAATCATAAATCTCTGCATGGTGATATTGTCCTCAAGGCCAAAAAAAGGACCCCAGGGAGGACACTGGCACTGTTACTTCCAGATGTAAATCAACCATGTGGTGGGGTAAATCAAGGCTTTGATACACAGGCTGCTAGTAAACTAAACTACAGCTATTGCCAAAGTAATCAAAAAATATTTCCTCTCCACTTGCACCTGTATTTTCAGTGCCCTGTTTTTCAGAGCATATGACTGGTGTGTTTGCAAGTGAAGAAACCCTGCCTGGTTACAAGAGCCAAGGGAAGATGCATTTTCACACATCTTTTGACTGGAGCCGGAGTGCTTTTGCTTTATTTGTTAAATAGGATGCTCAGTAATGTTAGTCTTGGAGTCTGTGTTGCTGCTAGACTTGGCAGAAGGGCTGCATGAAGAAAAAGATAGTTGGAGTTTTCAAAAATTACACAGAGGGTAATTTTGCAAACTGATTTATGCTATCTTCATTCTGCCTGTGAAGAACCTCTTCCTCCAGTAAACCCTATGCAGACCTTCTGCATCAGGATCATTGACCATACACAGAAAAAAAGCTGGGTGTTGTCACCTCTTCCCCAAGGAAGAGGAGGATGAGAATGGAGAAAACTAAAGAGGACTTTTAATTTGGGAATTTTTCTTGACATTTCTGTTGCCTTCCTCTCAGACAAGGGGAAATAAGGCTGCATTGAAATGTGATTAAGCATATATCTGAGCTTTTTACAATACAAGTTCAGGCTGATTTTGACAGAGATATTAGGAAATTTGATCCTAAAAAATACAGAGCTGCCCTGAGGTAAAAGAAAGCAAAAGTAGATGAGAGGGTACAGTTCACGAGTCCTGAATCTCACTTCTGGCCACGTTTGCCATTCCTGTGTACTTTGTTCCATTTGCCAAAATTCATCTGAAGATATTTGACTTTTTTCATTTTTTTTTTAATGAGTGCCAAATAGATAGATTGAACACACCTTTACACAAATCAGTCAAATGAAAAATACCACGGTGCAGCATTAAAATCTGCTAAAAAATTAATCGGGAATCCAAGCTTGCCCACAATCTGCTCTTGGGAGTAAAGTTCCAAATCGAATTTGTAGGAAAAGGAGAGCACTTGATTCATGGGAGGGGCATGGGGTGATAGAGAAGGAATCAAGAGATGGAAAAGTTGCTATACATCTACAAGTACAAATTATATTTCTGAAACTATGTCTCTGCAAGTTCCCAACAGACATCAAGCAACTTCTGCCATTACACACTAGTCCTTGTTATATGTATTCTTGCTATTCCTGGCTTTATCCTGTGTGTGTTTGTTTGTTTGTTTGTTTGTTTGTTTGTTTTTCTGGAGAAACACTAGCTTAAGGATTATTTCAGATAAAGGCTGAAAGTACATTTGACAAACTTGTGCAGAAATGTCTGGCACCTGACTCCCCACTGGCGTTACACCACACATGGCATGTTTTGCTCCACTGTGCAATCATTCTGTGTCGGGACAGATGCCAGCTGGGGACTTGGATGAGGCCATGAAACATTGCCTTTGCTGGGAAGGAGGCTGGACAGGAGAGGCGTGGGAGACAGCTCTGCCACTGACAAGGCACAGCACTAACTCAGCTCAGGGACAGTGATCCAGTGAGCAGTCCCAGCCTCAGTCATAAAAGGTATTTCACAAAAATACAGAGCTGGGTTTTGTGAAAAAAAAGCAGAATGGCTGTTGCAATAATGTGAAGAAATCCCACTAATTCCTTACACTATACTGAACAGACACAGCCTGCACATGAAAGATTACTGGATTTGTTAAAAATATCAGGAGAAGAAACACGATGCTAGCTCCAAGATGAAACTAATCTTCCCTACATGGGCATATATTTAAAGGCTCCATTTACCCATATCATTTTTTTACATGGGAAAATACTATCACAAGAATAGAGAAGGAGATTTTTCCATTTGTATTCTCTGCTCTGCTTATCTTTAATTCCTTTTGTATATTTACCTATTAAGTCTTACTCTTTGGCTTTCTTCTCTTTCACTCCAGTCACACTAAAGATAGGGAAGTTATATACAGGTATATCTTTAAATCAAGAAAAAGCATTTGATTATCTTTTGAACAGATTTACTGATGCTTACTCCCATACTCCCTCCCTCTGGGCAAATGTAATTCTGCAATACCTTGGGCAATGTCATTTTATGTAAAACTTCCCAATGCTCTTCAAGTCATGTCATCATGTAATTATACATTTTTCCTGTTGTGAAATGAGAGATGAAAAAGAGGAGCTTATCCCAGGAGATTTAAATAGGGGTAATGGAAATAGCTCTGCATAGTCTAGTGGTTTCAGAGTGCATTTTCCCATCCTGCAAAAGTTTGAGACATTAGAATTATTTTTTCATTCTCTACCAGGAACTGAAGATTGTCTAGGCTCCAAGATTTCCCAAACAGCTAACGAGCAGATGCAGCTGCATCTGACAATGCTTTACATCCCTCAGGATGTAAGAAACCTTTTCAAGTCCTTGCTCTCAGACATACCCCGAGTATACAAAAGCCTTCCCAAATGCAATTCCCTATTTCCAAGTGCTACTTCCCTACAGAGAAAGTTCTATTTTAACCAAACATTTGGCATTTAAAGACAACTTTTCCCCCTCACTAAAGTCCCAAATAAATGTAGCATTTCTCCAAATCATGTTGAGAATCCAGTGAAGAAGCCATAAATAACAAACAAAATTAAATGTAAGTAATCTCAGAAAAGGTCTTCCCTTGGAAACACCACATCCCATATATCTCAAAAAACTTGATAGTTTGAATGAAACTTGAGAGTTTGCATGAAATATGGCACAGAATTCCTAAGGTTTTAAAATTTCATGTCTAACTATGAAAAATTAGCATTTGGGTTGTAGTTTTGACCAAAAACCAGAGGCAAATGACAGTGAGTTTGAAATGCTGAAGAAAATATGAATCAGCAAAGCATGATGCTGCTGTCACTCCATTACAGACTGAGTAAATGTCATAACTGACTGCAGAGCAGAAACCTGATTTCAGAAAACTGTGAATTATGGTTATTTCACAACAGAGTTAAGATAAGGAAAAAGGAAAAAAAATTTAAAGTAAAAGGAAAAATTTAAAAATAGAAATAAAAATAAGAGAAAAGGAAAAAGGAGGAGAAGGAGGAGAAGGAGAAGGAGAAGGAGAAGGAGTAGGAGAAGGAGAAGGAGAAGGAGAAGGAGAAGGAGAAGGAGAAGGAGAAGGAGAAGGAGAAGGAGAAGGAGAAGGAGAAGGAGAAGGAGAAGGAGAAGGAGAAGGAGAAAAGAACAGCTATTATTCTTGATTGAATCCCAAATACTGTAGAAATAAACCTAAGCAGCCAAGACCCTACACTTGGCATGGAAGGTGCCATGGTTCCGTCATAAACCTACAAGTCTGGAGAACATTTCAAGTGTTCAAAGCTCAGAAAATGTGAAAAGTCAGATACTCAGCATCTGCTGAAACTCAGCATTCCCCTGGGGAAACTGGCTGCTCACAGCTTGGACAGGCATACTGCTTGCTATGTAAAATCCTGGCTGGATGGCCATGGCCAGAGTGGTGGTGAATGGAGCTACATGTAGCTGGTTGCCAGTAACAAGTGAGGTTCCTCAGGGATGAGTATTGGCATCAGTCCTGTTTAACATCTTTATCAATGGCCTGGATTAAGTGATCAAGTTCACCTTCAGCCAGTTTGCAGGTGACACCAAGTTGGGTGGGAGTGTTAAACTGATGGAGGGGCAAAAAGGCTCTACACAGACAGAACTTGACCAGCTGGATTGATGGACAAAGGCAAAAGGTATGAGATTTAATAAGGCCAGCTGCTAGGTCCTGACTTTGGGTCATGACAACCCCATGCAGTGCTCCAGGGTAGGGGCAGAGTGCCTGGAGTGCTGCCCAACAGAAAAGGGCCCGGGGGTCCTGGTTGACAGCATCTGAACATGAGCTATCAGTGTGTGCCCAGGTGACCAAAAAGGCAATGACATCCCGGCCTGTATCAGCAATAGTGTGGCCAGCAGGACCAGGGCAGTGACTGTGCCCCTGTGCTCAGCACTGGTGAGGCCACACCTTGAATTCTGTCCTCAGTTCCTCATGACAAGAAAGACACTGAGAGGCTGAAGTGTGTGCAGAGAAGGGCAATGGAGCTGGTGAAGAGTCTGGAGAACAAGTTGGATGAGCAGCTGAGGGGGCTGGGGATGCTTAGCCTGGAGAAATGGAGGCTCAGAGGTGACCTTATTGCTTTCTGTAACTACCTGAAAGCTGTTTTAGCAAGGAGAGGGTAGATCTTTTTTCCCATGTAGTAAGTGACAGGACAAGAGGACAGCCTTAAGCTATGCCAGAGGAGGTTTAGATTGGATATTGGGAAAAAATTTCTTCCCTGAAAGGGTTATCAAAGATTGGAACAGGCTACCCAGGGAAGTGGTTGAGTCACCACCCCTGGAGGTATTTAAACAACATGGAGATGTGGCATTTAGGGACATGGTTTTGCCATGGAGTTGGCAGCGTGGGTTAACTGTTGGAATTTTCCAACCTAAATGATTCGATGATTCTATGATTCATCAGCACTTTCATACGCAGAAACTGAAGCAAAGAGTGATGTCGTTACTTTTGGTCAAACTGGAAAGACTGATCTACTTATGGTCAAACTAGAAATCCAAACCAAAAGCAAAATATTGCTACCTGCATTTTAGCATCTCACTAGAGGAATTAAAAAGATAACATAAAACAACTTACACTTTGCACTATAATCTACACCTTTCAAAAGACAAAGTATTTTGACTTTTATTTTCGAGACAGTATTGACAGTATCATCATATTCCTAGATAGTACAGCATATATTGTATCACAATCCCCAATAACATCTTTACAGCTTCTACTTTTACTGCCCGTGAATTCCAACACCTCTTATTCTGACCATATGCTATTAAAAGATGAAATTAATCATTCAATCATGCTCACAGCACAGATGGAGAGATACAGTTGGGCAATCAATACATTGGGAAAGTCGATTCTTTAAATATTCTCTTACTATATTATATTATATTCTGGGAATGTGAGGGTGTGTGTGTGTGAAGAAAAAAAAAATGGAAAGATCATTAAGAGTAATTTAAACTGCCTCTCCTCTCTCCCCAGAGACAGAGAATGTAATTTCCATATCCCAATCAAGCTTAAGAGCATCCAGCTGAAGGTCACATTCAGATCTGCCTCTTCCAGCCACCAGAAATGCTCTGCTGCCACTCAAACAGTCCCCTCTGCTTCCCACAGCTTCAGAGTGACAGTATTTCCATCAAATAAGTAAGCAGAAGTCACGAGTTGGTATACAGAATTTGAAAGGTAATTGAAAGTTTCTGGAGTAGTTCACTTCAAAACACTGCAATCACTTGTGAACTGAAGTGCTTGTTATCATATACAAAGCTCTACTAATTAGAATCAGGAAGAGAGGTGCAAGGTGATTAGAGAACTTTGGGGAAAATCTAGTTAACAGGAAACACATAGCATATAAACCAATCAGTACTAAAAATTTCCCTGAGATACCTGCAACTTATTAAAATACAAAATGTTAAAAAGTACATTTCCATATTATTAAAATTTTTTGAAGCAACTAATTATCAGAAGCCATTACAGAGCTGACATTAATGTGAGATTAACCTCAGATGCTACTGACTTAATAAAAACATGGAAAATAGTCTCAACATCCCTTCCTCTCTGCCCTGCTTCCATGTCCTTCAAACCCACCCCTGGCCAGCGCATTTATTTCTTACTCTGGCTGGCACCTGATGAAGAGTCGGGGCAGTGGCAAAATCTGTCTGTGGATTGAAACTCCTAGAGGTGCCTGTCAGTCTTGATGTCCCAGCTGCACCAGGCTGCCCAATCTCTGCTGCCACGTGCCATCTTCCCAGGGCCATCACCCAACCTCCAGCAACAAATATCCCTGGTGGGAGAGAACTTTGTGTGGTTTTTCAGTTTATATATTTTTAAGGTAATTTTACTGAAGCCCTCTGACCCTCTGGATGGAGCTCAATTTCATACTCAAAACCACTTAAAAATCAGTTCTAACTTGGAATGAGAAAGTACAAAGAGCATGCACATATTTTGTCTTCAAGACAGCTACAACACTTGTGTTCCAAATACGGAATTTTATTTATTTTTCTCTTCTTTGATAACACAAGCAGGTCAGGGGTTTCAAACTGAGTATGAATGCGCAAGTACAGAAGGATCTAGACTACATATAAAATTTCTTAATTCTCTCATAACAGTCATTTAGTAGGAAAAAACTGATTTCTTTTCAAAAATCTCTCTCTCAACATCTCATACTCGTGGATTTTCTTTCAATTTTCATCTTTCTTATTCCTCATAAAATATGCAGTGATGTTTTCACAGTAAAACAACTACTTTGCAATAAAGACAGCTAATTGTTTTGAAATATTTTTTTTAATTAGATGTTTTTATTCTTCAGTGAAAAACCTAATTTTGAATGAAATTTTGTAGCCCATTAATCTAGAGCAGATTCATGAGACTTAGGGAATTAGTTAACTTAGAAGAACAGCTACTGTGCATGCTCTATAATTGCTCTTCATCAAAATTGTCAAAGATTTTTAATATGCAGTTACCACACAGATTAAAAGCTGTTAAAGTGTGTCTCAATTTAAGAGGCCATCATTCCACAGTGTCATTATCTGCTATTAATATTTCAATTAGAGAGCATCACATGCTCCTTTGAAGAAATGTGCAACTACTCACAAAACAAGTCCCATTATTGATAATGCTCCAGGAGTATGACACAAACATCCTATTTTTGTTCCTACAGTTAATTACCTTCTATAAATATCTTGCCAAAATTTTAATGGATTAGCTCCTTTCATATAGAAATATGCATTTGTGTTGACAAACACCTTCCAACCATTCTGCTTCTAAGAAGGGAGGTGACAGCTATAGGAATTATATTGGTGCTTCTTCTGCAGAGCCACTTTACAATCTCACTCTTCAACCAGGCGTTCAAGCAGGCTGATACATCCTAGTGCATCCTGCCAGTCCTTCTCAGGACAGAACTACCAGCACTTTTCAGGCATCACTGGTAGCATAAACTGGCTTCATGCCTGCTTTTTTTCCCACCTGACCAGAGGATTTAGCTCAATATAATGGCTCTGCAACAGCCAATTTGGTGTGAAATATTTTTCAAGGCACGACTCCTTTCTCTTTTCTGAGAATAATAAATAAATAAATAAATAAATAAATAAATAAATGCAAAACTCTTTCTTTACTATAAGATATAGATATTATAGTCCTATTTTCATCATGCCAAGCTGATAATCAATTTCCAGTAAAGCTGATACCTGGAGCTGCCTCTTAAAGATGGACCTTGTCTAGCCAGGTAACAGTGGCAGGACCAGATAAAATGGCCTGACATTTTGCCAGAGGAGGTTTAGATTACGTACTACGAACAGTTTCTTCACTGAGATGGTGAAGGCATCGGAACAGGATGCCCAGAGAAATGTTCAAAAAACATGGGGATATGGCACTTAGGGTTTGCTGGTGAACATGGTAGTGCTGGGTTTATGTTTGTTCTTCCACGCTAAATATCCTATGATTCCAAGCTAATAGACAGCACTTTTGTTCCACCTCACACTAAACAGCAAAAAGTTACAGCTGTGTTTAATTTCTGTTGGGTGCTAAATAATTAAAAAAATTATAATGGAGCTTTCTTTTTAAGAAGCATAAAGGAACTTAGCAATTTAAACATATCAAGGGAAGGGGAAAAAAAAAGAGCTTGAGGAATCAAAGCCTAAGAGCTTGCACTGGCTTGTTTGGCAGCTCTCTGCTGTTTCCAATACAATTCTCTCTAGGCCTTTTTCCATAAATATACAAGGCATTTGAAATGAGTGCGATACACTGTGCACTGACTTCGAGGTGATTTGAAGGATATGACCCTAAAATGTGATTTCTATTCCAGACTCCAGCCTTGCATCAACATCAGCCCCCCGGTAACACACAGTGTAAACAGCCAGCCAGTGTGCTGTCACTGACACTCGGTTCCCTGGTGGGGTTTTGCCACCAGTTACCACCTCTCCCAGGAAAAAAATCCAGGTGATACAGAAGGTAAAAGGTTCCTTGTGAGAAAAGTGAGCCCCTGCCAACTCTGCAAGCTGCACCAGCAGCTACTGCAGCCCTTACATCAGCATTTCTTTTGCTCTTGCACTTGAAGCTTTGCAACTACCCATACAGAAAATCCAGCAGTGCTGAGGGTCACACCTCCTTCATTTCAGCCACAGTACTGCCTCCCTCCCAAGGCATGCTAGGACATCTGGCCAACATATCTGTGCCCTCTTGCAGTCTGTGACCAGTGCTGCTGTCCCAGCAAAAGCCCAAACTCTGCTTCAGGCAGCTACCAGCAATCCCTGTTTCACTTGGGGAAACAGAAAACATTATCTTTCTGAATAAGTTGTTTCTGCAAGTGCTTCCCTGCTGATCTTTGTGGTAATTTTACAGGGGAGTGCTTTGCCCAGCATGGAGTACACCAGCACAGGCCAGCCCTACGCAGGTTTATCCTGGAGGAGAGAAGTGTTTAAATTCAAAACCAGTAATTGCAGTCAAACCTGAGGCACATGGGAGCACTGTCAGTACAAAGAGAGACATCCAGGACAGCTCACCAGGATGACATCACCTGCACTCCTGCGACAGCAGCGACATTTCTCTAGGGAGCACAGGCACTTTGCCAGCCCTTTATTTACTCAGCCCTTTCTGTAGTTGCAAGTGTCAGGGACTGGGCACAAAGAAGAAGTCTCAGCATCTCCCCCATCCAAGCTGCCACGTGCCAAGCCAGAGGAGCACCCTGTAAAGCCATTTCAACACAGACCCTGGTGCCTCTGCAAGGAATAGATCACACCTGCAGAGAGGCTGCTGGCAGAACAGCCAGACACACACTGCCCACCGAGCCACCCTTCCTCAGTCCCCATCCCCACAGCCCTCAGCAAAGCCACGTGCCAGCTGTCAGCCAGACCAAACTTGCAAGGATGACTTTGTTCTTTACAGCAAAGAGTGACAGCTTGGAAAAATCTGGACTGAAAAAACTGGACTTGATTGCTAAATTGCAGTCATTTTCTGTATACATATGTGGATATGTATATGGTTTTTCTTCTTTATGGAAGAAAACAAATACTTTGATAAATGGATTAGAAAACTGGGAAAAAAATCATGGTATTCGCTTGTGCCTCACTAGAACACTTTATGATTTGTATTAATGAGTAAATATTCAGAAAAAAAAATAAATCACTCTGAAAATTGATGTGGAAGAGATGGATAGAAGATACAGTTTATAGCAAAAATCCCAATAAAGGTCATTATTTTATAGCATAAACTAGTAAGTCCATATGCCACTGTAGTACAACCCTTACAGGGCCATTCTCAAGCTGAAGTCCAGGTCTCAACACTGCATATCTATTTTGTTGTTTTACATCCTCTTTCTTGTATCTTCAAATATTCCTTTCCTCCTTGGAGTGCTGGATAACTACACATAATGTCTTTAATAGATTGACTCCAAAAAGTCACAGGAAGAAGACCACAGGAAGAATGCATGCCTACAACCAAGTGCAAAGAACTTTGCTAGCACCTACTAGACACTACTAATGACACCATTTGCAGCTCTTGACACTTGCTTCTGACTTAAATTAGTTGGTCTTCAAATATCTGTACCATATAATTAGGAAGTAATGCATCATTGAGAACATGGATTTTGCATTTCTTGACCTTTTTCCTACTAATTTTCAGCAGACTATTTAATGTTAAAATTATACACGGTGCAATGCAGTGATTCCAGTTAGGAATGCACAACCAAGACTGGCATATATAGGTAGTGGTATTAATTAGCATGAAAACACTCCAGTTGGCAGACTAGGTGATGCCTGTATTCACCTGGATGACTTTATTCATTAACAAGACGTTATT
Organism: Catharus ustulatus; assembly: GCF_009819885.2. Lineage (NCBI taxonomy): Eukaryota > Metazoa > Chordata > Aves > Passeriformes > Turdidae > Catharus > Catharus ustulatus. The sequence goes on along the minus strand of NC_046222.1, from coordinate 89,164,437 downwards.
TGGAAAAAAATGTGTCCAAGAAGTCCTTGTACCTCAGCTATAAGAAGTGTTTCATAGCACAAATGTCCCATCTCCAGTTACTGAGGTTATATCCAACTGCCAGAAAGACAACTGCAGGCACCCTGTTCACTGGGATACATTCAGTAAAAAAATTACAAGGTCATCACTGTGTCAGTCCTCATCTGCAGAAAGTATACTGCCAGTAACATTTTGCTTACAAAGTCCTTTCATTCTGTGTAATTCTTAGAATGTGTAGACTTTATAAGTCATTTGCAGTGGTACCACTGAACTCTTTTTAAAGAATGAAGTCTGACTCCAACTCCTCTGTAATTTCCTTAGTCAGGACTGGTTGACATGCTTGTTAAAAAATATTGTTAGACAGAACTGTCTGTTTCTGTTTTTAAAATAACCTTCCTAGAACAGAGCACACCTTGTGGGTTGACTTTGTAAAGAACACAACATTGGGGCCCTAATCAGCAGCTTTGGTACAAATGGCTAACATGGAGCATCACCTGTCTCCTGCTGCAGCACATCACACCTGGGCAGCCAGAGCTGGCAATCAAACCCTTCCCACAGCATAGCATGTTAAAAACTTAATCCCAAATCCATTCAACACTCATAAGGTTCATTAACTTCAGTCCCTGGTTTGTACACAAGAGAAACACCAGCATGAGATGCGAGGTCAGGAGGTGGCAGAGCTTTGCTTTGATTTGGCGTGACTTTGTTTCCTCATGCCAGTGAAGTTCACGTCAGAGAGTAACTTGGTGCAGAGCTTACCAGGTGTTTAGTCATACCAACCATGTTACCAGTGTTACCAGTGTGCCAACAAAGAAAAAAAATAAAAAATAAAGGTTTTAACTCTTCCCTCAAACTCCTCCTTCAGAAACAAATTCAGTGCATTTTTGGGTCCAATTTTCCTTTTTTTCTTTACCTCTCCAAGATAATTTAAAATATTGAGCAATGTTAGTAATCATGGTAAGGCATTTCTTCAAACAGCAAAATGTCCATGTCTCAGAAAGCATATCTTGGCAGGAAACAAGCACACAACAAAAAGCAGAAGTGTATCAGAGCCAAGCACTCTAACTCAGCTTTACACAACTCAGAGGATGTTTTGGGTAGGATGGGGGATGTCATTTTTTTGCCTAATGAATGCTCCATGAAGTACCAAAGCTCTCCTAGTAGAGCATAAATACAATTAAATTAAAACAAATGTCATTATTTTATACAAAACTATGGCACTTTTTTTTTTTTTCCTTAAAAGCAATCCTATGTGAAGCAAAACTTCCTTGCTTTTTTGGTTATCTGCTTTGGGAACCACAGCTCTCAAATATTTTCTTTCCTTGCTGGCAACATGCCCATTTGAATCTTGCTTTATTCCATCACATCTGCAGCTTTAATACAGTACTTTGTACAATATGACAAAGCCACAAACCCAAAATCACTGTCTGTAATGACATCTGTAATTTAGAAACTTTGAGGATAGAAAGCTTGAAACTGGCAGATGACAGTTTCTGCAAACACCAAGAGAGGACTTTGTGTGTGTGTATACAACATTTTTACTCTTGACTGTACAAATCTTGATCCCTGCCCTGTCTGTAAGGTAAGGCACACATAATCTTACTGACAAGGGTACCAAAGTATTTCCTAAGAATGCATTTGTACAATGCATTAAAAGTTTTACCACGACTGAGTTGAATCAAGAATCACACATCAGTGCCCATGGAACTTCAACACTACTCCAGCACTGCGCAAGGGAGCTCCAAGTAAAGCACTGTGGTGGGACAGTACCTACATGGTCTAAGAAAACTAACTACAGTAATTTCACGATTATAAGCCGCACCATTTTGACTAAAATTTTGGTCCGAATCCAAAGTGCGGCTTATAATCAGGTGCGGCTTATATATGGACAAAGAACAAAAAGTTGCTGTTTAATTTGGAGGACAGGTGTCTGCTGAGAAAGGCAGGAGCTTCTCTTTGAAATGGAGAATGTAAACCCCCTCCCTCCAAATTATTGTAATTTTGAAATCAAGGGGTTGTCAGGCAAAAATATGGGAATTAGGAATAACAGTTCTTTTCTGGGGAAATTAAAATAGAAATACAGTACTACAAAGAAACAAACTCCAAACCCTGACAAAGTCAGAGTACAACCTGACACCCCATCAGGCAGAGTGTTGGTAGCAGTCCCATTAAATGGTGGCTGCATCCTCCTGCAGTGACAGATGTGATTCAGTTGGAGCAGTGCTCCTGCAGAAGGTGCTGTTTCCCTCTGGAGGTCCAGTGGTGATGTGGAGAAATCCGGTTTTCCTCTGGAGTCCAGTGGAGAAAGGGGCTCCCTTAGTGTCCCAAAACCTCTGTTTTTATCTTGGTAAGAAATGTTGGGGTCTTCCCCCCGGCTGGAGCAACTTCCAATGGGATGCAGTAATTTTATCAGTCCCACAGTGGGACTCAATGGGCCATTAGCAGAAAATGACTCTCTGGAGGGAGGATGGGTTGTGAAAAGATAAGGAACAATGCCCTGCCTGGTTTCAATGGATGGCCCATTAGCAGAATATCTCCCGCAGAGATAAGGATCACTGCCCCCACCATCAACAGATGGTGATAGAACAGATACCTTTTATCACACTCTGTATTGTAATGTGCGGCTTATAATCAGGTGCGGCTTACATATGGACAAAGAATGAAAAATTGCTGGCACCCAGAAGTGCGGCTTATACTCAGTGCAGCTTGTAATCGTGAAATTACTGTAATTACTTAGCTACTACAAAAATATCGCTAAAAATAAGAAAATGGTGTCCATGACTACTTCCAATTGCCCTCTGGTCATGCAAAATGTTAGGAGGCTGCTTCAGCACTCACATCTGAACCAAACAAGACTTCTAGTTGTGCAATTTGTCCTACACAGGCAGTCTCATGGTGGAGTCCACAAAAGGTCCTATGTGACTCAAGATTTTAATCCACCCAAATACCCAGTCTGTAAAGCTCTGACATTCCTCAACTAAGTTTTTACAACCTCCAGTGCCTTCAGCTGAAGTGTGGCTGAGTGGAATTTAGTTAAACAACCCTTTTTGTGATGTAAAGGAACAATTACATTTTCTAGCTCATTTTCTTGAGTGGCAGTATCTCATCAATAGCACCAGAGATACTAAAGCTAACAGAGTTTGTCACCTAAACAAGAAGATCTTAGGCCAAACAGCACCAAAACTACAGAGATTAAAAGACTGCATAAGTTTGAATCTGCACAACCAGACACTGCTTGGCAGAGTGCTGACTTGAAGACAAAGACCGTATATCCTTTGCAAAGATACCATCTGCCCATTGTTAGACTCAAATGGACAGATGGAATCCATCACTTGGCTCTGAAATACATCACTGCTTCAGCTGCACAAGCAAAAAGCAAACTCCCAACCTTCCACCTATAATAGTGTACTCCCATTTGCCTTCTTTCCTTTGTTTTACATTAACAAAGGACCACAAGTTCCTGTTTACCAAGGAAGATCCATGCAATAGAAATGCTCATTCACATCTGGTGAAACTGTTGATTTTATGCTTGTTATGACTAAATCATCAAAACTGAATATCTCACAAGCAGAATAATGGCTAAGTAAAAGAGGGCTGTTCTTGTACCCCTCACTGAAATACCATGTGTCTCATTCCTTATTGCTATGATGCAGGTAAGGCAAGGGCACAAAACGAGGTGCTTACATTTGAGCCTTTTACTCAGAATTTTACCTAAAAATATAAATATTTACACTTCACATTCTCCCATACTTGGGCAAAATGCAGTTACAATTGCCTCTTTCAACAACAGAATAATTAAACCTTCCAGCTTATGAATTGTGAGGGAGAATACTTCTCTTACTTCTGAAGCTTACTTACATTTGGGACCTGAAGTGTTCCAATAGCTTTTTTAGACAGAATAATTCTGTGGGTACTAACCTTTGAAGCATAATGGAAGACAAAATGGACACACGTAAAATAAGAAGCTGTTAGTTCGCATTTCACACACAGTCCACTCCAAAACATCATCATTTAAAAGACATTAAGAGAGACACACTTATGATGCTGGTATTTTTAGGGCATCTGAAGGCAGAGTATGCAAAATGGATTGCTTTTGTGATAAGGTCCCTAAATCTGTATTTAGACACCTAAGTCAAGGAGTTAGTGCATAGACTCTGCAGACTCCTTTTAAGGCCACATTTTGTATCATCTTAATCTTAGTCTAAATATAAATCTAAAATGAACAAATCATTTTGTAGTCCTGATGTTTGCAAATTTATCACCCGGCAGTGTCACCTTCTGCACAATCTTCCAGAGGTGACCAATCAGCCCAGGGAAGAAGTAGAATCATGGCAAAAACCCTGGCCCATCCCCTTCCTTCAGGCATGTGCAGACCAGAAAGCAGCCCCAGCAACACAAAAACACAGGGAAAACACTCCGGAGGAATCTGTTTTTCCTTCTGCGGAGCACAGCAACTTTCCTAAACAGCCTAGGAGAAAAGGCAGAAATGCAGCCAACAAAAAATCTTTGCAGACTGAGCTGATCGCTCACTGCAGGGAAGAGCTGTCTCTGGGATAAAATGTTGTCTTCCATCAGCTCTAGCATGCATTGCCAAAAAAAGGCACAAAAAGCATATTGCAATGGTCTTAACAACTGATAAATAGTTTCATGTCTTATTTCTGAGTTTATCTCTCCAAAAAGAACTGTGAAATCTTTGTGAGTGTTGATGAAGGGGAGGGAGGTGGGATGGTGTGGGTAGAACATGCACAAGGTAGTTTGTCTGCAAGACTTAAACAGAATTTGTTCACGTTAGCACTTTAAGCCCATTTGGGCATTGAGTCATACCTTCAGATACAACATGCACAAGGTTGTGCTTTTCTCACTTAATTTCTCCGAGCAGGTACACAGGAATCTCTGAGCAGCAATGCCAGTCTCATATTCGCAACACCACGGGGCAAACACTGTATTATCCTCAACCCACTGCTCATGTAAACCATGCAGCAAATCATGAGCAGTGCAGGTGAACTTCTGCTTATATTCACCAAGGCTTGAAAATATGCAGGTCACATTCTCCTATTCCTATACTTTGAATATAAGAGGCAGAAAATAACACAACAAAGAGTAGCACCAATGTACTTGCTGCCTGCACAGCAGGGCTTAGAATGAGGGACTAGAAGGGATACATGCTCCACTCATCCACAAGACTGGCTTTCTCACCACAGCACTCGCTCCCGTGGGACAGTCAGATTTACAATCAGTGGCAAGTTCTTGGACTGCATGTGAATGTTTATCCATGTAGATCAGTGTGTCAAAATATCACCCAGAAACAGTCCCTTCAGCCCACACTCCCACAGGCTGGAGGCCAGGTCACAGTAAGAGCTTGAATCTCCCTTCCTCTCCAGTACCTCATTAATGAGACCTCCTCCCTGACCATTTGGGAGTGCAGGGGTCTTTTGAAGTTAACAGAGCTCATTGCCAGCAGCATGTGAACACCAAGAAGTGTGTAAAACAATTGGTTTACAGAGTTCTAAAATGTCAGACTACGGGAAGTTTAGTAATTTAGCATTTTTAAATGCTATCAGGATTTTGGACAGGAATTGGAGACTCCTGATAAAATGTCAGTATCTTCCCTAGATGGACCCACTTGCTATCTGTTCCCATAAGTAAAGCAATTGCATTTTTCACATTTGTTATTAAATTCCTTCTGTTCATATAAGTTCTGCTGTATGGTCAAGAAACTTTTATTTGGTGCCAAATCACTGAGTGCATCCCAGAGCACAAACTCACACCAAACTGTGCTATCACCCATAACACAGAACTCTGCATTGCTTGAAAAAGCAATTCCTTTTTCTCTCACACACATATCAGAAGGTCATGTTTGAGAAGATGAAGGTTTCCCTCGGAGCACTGCATTCATGACATGGTACAGGACGTTTCTGGTATGAGCTCTCCTGATGCTGACTTGACATCTTCCTTGTTATGACTGCAAATTCCTATCACTGTAAACCTCACTGATGACTCATGAGAAAAAAAGTAAACAAAAAAAGCAAAAAGAAAGAAAGGGAGAATGAAACCCTTTCAATTGCAGTGTCTGTAAAGACACAGTGATACACAAAATATCTCAAATTTAAAAGTAAAGCAGTACCTACCGGAGAAATTTTTCATTCCTGACTGCAAGTATATGGGGACAATGAACAGACAGAATATTGTAATGTAATCAAAGAAACTGTCTTTTTAAAAATAACCTTATTCTGCATTGCTTGGGGAAGCAATGTTGAACATGACATCATGTACATGCAGCTATGAACAAATACAATCATATTTTCAGCGAACTAAGCAAAACAAATGGATTCTCTACAGATATATCTAAATTATGAGGCTATCACAAAAAAATTACAGATGCATTTTAATTATATTCTACCTAAGATTTTTAAAATAAAGACAACATTTATAATTAATTTCAAATGAAAGTATCCCCTCCTGTCTCTTATACTTACAAACAGTACTGCCCTACAGCTTCTGATAGCTGAATTCTGGTGTACCTTTAATTATGGCATTAATTCCAGGAAAACCACTGTAAATGTTACCCTAAAATATCTAAAGAAAAAGGAATTGAAGTTTTACTGTCTATGTAAAATATTTATTTAAATGCCTCTTTTCTATGCCAGTATTAAACACCTAACTATTTGAATAATCACAAAATTTCCCAGGCACAGCTTCAGCCTAGAGCACAAATTACTATCTTTACCTCAAACCCCTATCTAAGGCAAGCAGCACAAATACTATTTCTACCCTGACACACTAATGATGCCTTTAACTCTGAGTGCAATTTCCTAACTGTGCTGAGTTCAATTCCGCAGCATATTCCCCCTACACAGGCAATTTCAGCCCAATTGAACCATGTGTCCTAGTGTACAACACTGTGGGGACAGGAACCACCGCTCTGCCTTTTCACACCATGGCACAGGTGCTGTAGATCCCGTGGACTGGAATAAGAACCTAGTTTAAACTCCTTTAAAACTGAATTCTATCTGCTCTCATATAGTCTCTATAAAAGAAGCTGGGGTTCTCCTCCCTACTGCTTCCACCCAGAATTTGGACCAGGCAGGGCCAGGGAGAGAAGACAGGACGGAGGACTTGGCAAACTCAAGTCACTGGAAATAGATAATTGTGATGCAAGGAAACCAGCACATGTGTGCAGCAGGTAACAGTCTTTCAAAACCTCTGAAAAAAGTTACATCTGATCACTATTTCAAAGCACTGCAGATGGCAGCATCACTTTTGTGATCTTGTGGCAGCAAGAGAAATCAATACCACTCACTGTGAAAATGTCAGCTCGAAAATCTTAATATTTTAACAGTTCCAAGTTCTGAGGGACTCTTATTTGAAAATAATTGCTGCAACAGCCTTTGAATTTTTAAAAACCTGCAAGTCCAGTTGTGTTTCCAAAACAGAAGGTAAGCTCAAAGACAGTGGTTTGTTTTTCATTTTTTTTTCATGCTAAACTCAATTCCCTTGTGGTATTTTAATCCAATGGCAGGGGCACTGAAAAGGACTCCAACAACAGTAAAAATATATTTAATTGATTTTTATTGCTCAATCTAAAGGTAATTCTTTTGTACTTAAAAAACAACAACTTATAAACTGCAACTGCAGAGATCTTTTGAAATTAGTTTCAATAGTATCGAGGCATGCTTTACTGATGTGCTCTTAAGGCAGACATAAAATGAAGCTGTATCTTTAAATTCTCTCTACAGCACCAAAAGTTACTAAAAAAGCAAAACCAATTTCCATAATTTCCCTATGTCCCCTAAAAATGTTTTCAATTTAGCAGAACATTAATTTGGAGGAGATAAGGCAAGACAGACCACATAGTCTGGTCCAAAGGAAAAAAAAAAAAAAAAGCCACAAAACTTAAAGAGATCACGAGAGTCCTTTCACCAGAGCTAAAACGACAGTCTAGACTACCAGGACCACCAGATCTTCAGAAGGACACTCAGAAATGGACACTACCAAAAGGAGGATGGTGTGCAGAGACTAAAATGTAATTTTTCCAGCGTAAGGTTTCCTTTACCCAGTTGTCATGGAGTATGTAAAATACACTACTTCTGTGTTCATATCCATGCACTTCCCTCCTTCAGAAATCATGTCCTCAAGCAACCCCTTCTTTTCAAGCTGGACAAAAATCTAGAACTACAAGTCACTTCTAAGTTTTCGGCAGTCCTATAAAATATTACAAATAACCAATTTGTGTTTCTTTTGCTTTTAATATTCATGCCTGCTTACAAATGCTCCTGTAAAGCTAACTGGACACCATGACACTGGTTAAAGAAAATGCTTGACATTAAACTAATAAACTGTTCCAATAGAAATGTAAAACAGTACACCCTATCTATAAATAATACAGAACTTTATTGGCGTCCTTTAAACCAAAGCACTTCAGACATTGCTTACCAGAAAAATTCACCTTTTTGACTTCAGTATGATTCAGGCTTTTCGTTTTGTCTTCGTGTAATCCCTGATAGCAGGTGGAATTCGTGCAAGAGTTGGTCAGAAACACGAAACTCCCTTTAGTTACATTGCTACCCCAAGAAACCTCACAAGCTGACTGAGGTTTAATTCTGAATTGGCAATACCTAGTGGGTGACAAGGGCAATTCGGTTTTTTGACACAGCATACACACTTTGAGAGCCTGTTCAAAAATTCACCTTTTCAGCATGAAAGTACTCAAAAGCTGAAGTTTGCTCATCTATTGCCCCTCCAAAAAGATGTCTCAGCCATACTGAAGAGAAAAGGAAATGTTAGGCTGTGGATTCAAAGTAGCTGTCAAGAAACACAAACATAAAGTTGACTTAACAGTGTTATTAGGAAATGTGTTCTGGGCCCACCCTTGGCAGTAACACCAGGGTTAACTCAAGTTGTAGCAATATTTAAAACAGCTCTGCAATTTTCCTCCTCCACCCAACTAAACAGAAAATCTTGTCAATAAATGAAAAACACCACACGTATTTAAGTGAGAGAAACCATCTAAACTTACAACATTTTTCATCCTCATTTTTTTTAATCCAAAAGATTTGTACATCATTTTAAAAAAATAACTTACAGGATCAAAAGGAAAATAAATGCATAGCTTTAAATCCTTAAAATACAACCTCCCCCTGCCATGGAAGAGTTCAAAGTCATAAAGTGCTGTAGATATGACCACACATCAGACAAATAATCTAGTAACTAACTTATTTTTCTGGTTTATTTAACAATATTCCAGGCTTAGAACATTAAATAAAAAAATCTCACAGACAATGGGTAAGACTAACAATGATTTTGCTTGTTTTGTGTTTTTTTTTCTTTTTCTTCTCCTTTTTTTAAAAGAATGCTGACACACATCAATTGAACCAACTACAATTTTATTTTGGATACCAAAAAATAAAAAGAAGCTGTAAGGAAGAGAGCAGTGCATTGCACTGATCTCAGTAAAACTGCTTGTAAATGTCACTGTTTACGTTCAGCCCTAGAAGGATGAAGATGTATACAATGCTGCCAACAGGGGAAGGCCAAGTGCAGACCAAGGGTGCTCTGGGCTTTGCCTTGATTGTGAGGGCACAGATTTAAATTATGCTTAGGTAAGACAAGATCCACACACCACACACCAGCATTTGTGCAGGTCCTGGAGGGAGGGCTTGCAGTGGTGGTAACAGCTGCTGCAAGTGATGACCATAAAACCAAGAGTTCTTCCTGGCAGGCTGCTGGGGTATCACAGGAGCTCAGGGATCTCAGTCCCTTCCATAACTTGATTTTGTTATCCTCACAGATAGCCTATATACTTGTGGGATTTTAGACGAAGCCTGTGTTTTGCACCTTTGGCAAACATATACACCTCTTCAGTGGACATGGACAGTAGTAACATTCAACAGGATGCACAGTGCATATATTTTGTACAAGTGCAATTCAGTTTTCAGGGGGCTAGAAAGTGAAACCCCAGGCTTACTAACAGCCAAACACAGGCAACATCACCTGCTAACTGCATTTTTCCCAGGCTTAAACATTTTTCTTTATGTAGTTGCAATTACTTACTTCTCTGTTCCTTCAGTCTAACCTCTGTCCTTCCTTCTCACCCACCCATCCCTTCCCATCACCTACAAAGAACACAGAGACCTCCAAAAACTATTAAACCAAACCATAAACAAGCAGTTTGGCAATAGTTTAAATTCCATTGCCATTCTAATTTTTGTGTGTTCCTATTGTCTGTGCCCATTTTACAACCCAATGTCCATGGGTGCCATTGTGATGAAAAAACCCCAACTTTCTTCCTCCAGAACAGTAACAGACAGATATTGCTCAATACAGTTGTAGACTAAGACCAAGGTGGGGGGGTGAGACACCAGTAACAGAAATAAAAACCCAAGCAAACCTTGATTGTAACTAGAAAATGCCAGGAGTCCTCCATTGCACCTCAGAAAAAAAAGCTGGTGCATCCTTTCTTTGTGTCTAGCGTGAACTCTGATCATGTTTATGACCTGCAGTATTTCATAAGAGATTGGTGTGGGGGGGGGTCCTCAGGTCAGTTTCCTTTCTTTTTTCTTGTTTGTCACGTTCTAGAAAGGGCTTAAAACACTTATGCTTGGAGACACAAAGGGAGTAGTTACAATACACAACTAATCGGAAACAGTACTCAAACATTAGACTGGACAGGACTGAAGTCCGCTCTACAAACTGAATCAAAAAGAGATAGGTGAAAAAAGTTAAGTGCTAACATAATAAAAACAATTTTAAAGATTCACTAAATACATGTGAGGAAATAGAGGGGTCCCCTTCTTTTAAATATATTTACATAATATTAAAGCTTTTTATTTTGCTTTTCTTGCCAACAAAATTTTCTAGCTACCCTGGGAAAAGTCCCCATTAAATGAAGAGGTTAAGGATTTTGTAACACAGACAAACCATTAGACCCGTGGCCTGTAGACGTCTCCCTGCCCTCTCCTTCCCTCTCTCCCTCCCTCCCTTACCAAAGGCCTGATGCCTGCTACACACCATGTGGCATCAGCCATGGCATGGGCAAGGCAAAGGTAACACAACGCTGCCTTGACCCCACACTTGGTTCCCACTTTGCAAAAGCACAAGAGACTACAATCAGGTCTTGCTTAGACACAAAGCAAAACAAACAAAAAACCAATTTTGCCATTTAGCTGCAATTAAATGGTAAAACTGGACTAAAGTGGACACAGCAATACCAGTTTAAGTGTTTACACCACTTACACTGCACTGGAAAGGAAAATAAATTATCCTGGTATAAATGCATCCACAGTACAGCCTATGCCAACACAGTATCGGTTAAAATAAAAACACATCAGTCCCCTAACCAACAGAATTATACCAGCTGAACTTTTCTAGCATAGACCAGACCTAAGACATGAGGTAGTGAAAATCAGGCTCAAGATCTTTTTTCATTCCATAGCAACAATATATTCTAAAAATATTCACTGCTCAGATCTCTGGATTTTAAAAACATTTTAAAATCCAAAATTTAAAGCTAGCATCCTGAGTCACACAGGATTTACAAATGGAGGCATAAATTTTAAAAACTTCCTCAAGGTCCTAACTCAGGAAAATAATTTTATGATAGAAAGCACAGAAGCATGTGTTTGTCTCCCACTGAAATAAGTGGAAAGGAAGCACATGGATAAGTGCTTTCTGAAATCTGGGCCACGGTCAGAAATCACGGTCTTTGTAGAATTTATTTCCTCATTCATTTCAGTGCTGTTTGATCATGAATCATTCATGTTTTAAGACAGTGGGAAAAACACAGACAATGGAAGCTAAATCAAGTTTGTTACAACTGTTCAATATTTACAGCATTCATAGCATAAAACAGAAGAATTTTTGGTAACATAAGACAAATACCTCTTTTTCTTTGTCATTAAATGTACCGCAGCAGTTCTGTTAAACAAACCCACTGTCTCGAATATTAAAGAAATTATTGTTTATGTTTACTGAGTCATTTAAATTAAAAATCTGTTCCTGTTCCAAACCCCACTCTCCTTCATCTTCGTCCTCCGGTTCTGCCTCAGACCCATTGCGACTGTTTTCATACAAAAAAATCTGCTCATCCACGTGAGCTGGGGCTAACCGGTTTCTCTTTGCACTTACAACATTAGCAGAAGAGCCAAAAAGGCGTTCAGGGAAGACCCTTGTGGCCAGAATACACCAGTATTTTTGAAGAACCTTTGGTAAAACTGGAAACAGTGCTAGTCTGTCAGACCACCACTTCAGTGGGTCTTCATTCAAACCAAGGACCTTTTGTGACTTGAAGTTGCTCAACTCCTCAACAATTTGAGCATGCCATTCCTCCTGGTCTTCCACGCCTCCTGTCTGGCAAAAGATCTCTGCAAGCATGTTGTTGATGACACTAGTAGGAGGAGGAGTAGAGGAGATGATGATTTTTTTCATAGGGGGCTCTTCTGAAACAGCAAAGAACTTCTCCTCAGTTCTAAAACTATTTTCTTTTACTTTTTCCAGCAAGCTTTTTGCTTCTTCCACCACTCTGTTTTCCACCTGTTGCCTCTCAAAGGCTGAAAGAAAAGGCAATTTCTTGTAGCGGGGATCCAAGAAAGTTGCAACATTGAGAAACATGTCTATCTCAGGTGTGTGCTGGTAGGTGGTTGACAACTCTTTAGCAATCACCTCCTTTGCCATGCTGATTTCTTTCAAATCATTCTCTTTGATGTTCAGAGTAGTATTCAGAAGCATGTGGAGAAGTGGCTTCACCATACTTATCGTCGGGTACTTTGAAGCAGACATCATCTCTGCAACCTGCTTGAAAGGCTGGAGTAGCTCCACCAGCCCTTCGATTGTATTCCACTCACTGGATTCCAGCATGAGGTGATGGTTGTTGCTGTCCTCCACCAGAACAGCCGCAATGACAAACTGCTGCTCCTTGAGGCGCTGCAGCATGGCGAGCGTGCTTCCCCACCAGGAAACACGGTCGCTCACCAGCATGCAGTGGAGAATATTCTGCTGCTTCTGCTTTTCGCTCAGCATGTACATCGCGACCGTAGACTGCTGAAAATACTCCACCAGCTTTCGGCACCTGGTAAGAAGGTTGCAGAGTTTGGGGAGTTGAAAAGCTTGTTGTATTCCTGCGTTAAAAGTGTGCCCCAAACAAGGCATCTGTACGGGAATATCTAAGAGAGAGCAAGCCTTTACAATGTCTTTACTGTAATCTGTTGTAGCACCAAAGACTTTTGTATTGATCCCCCACTCAATGAATGTTTCATAAAGGACTCGTGTAATGGTCTCTGCAGTGTTATCCTCTGGTACTTCAAATGTTTTCAAACACCGTGAGTTGACAGCCAGGCAGTTGCCAGGACTGCTGTTGAGAAAGTGAACTGCCACAGTTACATATGACCTGTTCTGGTTTTCACTCCTCCACATGTCCGTGGATATACCACACCACAGAACCTCAGTGAGCTCTTTCAGCACAATTTCTCTAATAGCACTGTACTTTTCAGGAATTGCTTTTGTACAGAAGTACTTCCTGCTAGGAAGTTCATACCTGGGGTCTGCTGTTCTCAAGAGGGCCTTGAAGGTAGGTTCATCGACAATGGAGGCTGGATACATGCCCTCGCAAATTAAGCTGATGACTGCTGAGGTCAGTTCCTGATGTTTTTTGTTTTCATAGTTCTGGTAGGTCTTCATGATGAGGCTATCTTGAACAACCTGCTGCGATGACTCCGGCTTGATTTTTGAAAATGCTGTGGCAAAGGCTTCCCTCATTTGCTCAGTGTTACTTTTCACAAACTCACAGAATTCATCGGGGTGATTTTTCTCAAGGTGGTAGGAAAGGTTGGACGTGTTTCCTGAATAGGCAATCTGTGCCATGCAAATACGGCAGTAGATCTTCTTCCACTGTAATATGCATCCTTCTGCATTGGTATCAAACCCAAAGTACTTCCACACTTTACTCTTTGCTCTCGGGTGAGCCACTAACTTTAGGTCTGATGGGGAACCTTCTAAACTTTTATTCTCCATTGCTTCTTGGCCACCGTCCCACCTTTTGATCCTTCACTCATTAATGAGTACCTGATAAAGGCAGTAAGATAAAGATACAATGAGAAAGCACAAGTTTGACCACACTCAACTATGTGAAATCAGCGTTTCTGTGACTGTATCAAGAAACCTACTCACTAATTACATTTGCAAATTTAAAGATGAAATCTGCAGGAAGAAGAAATTACAAGAAGCCCACCAGATTGTCAAAAATTAAAAGAGGTTTTAATACATCCCATTCTGCTGTGAAACTGAGCTAGAAGACCTGAGTAAGGCATTTTTTCTGGAACTTTCTAATTCTGGGTAGAGAAAGCACAACTACTACCACAGACTTGATAAATTACTGTCACAAAAACTGGTCATCTGCTATAGCGTTTTCCTGCCTCAAGGTAGAACTAGACCAACATCCTCTTGCCCAAGAACTACTGAACTTTGCTGTTAACATTTATTTCAATTGAAACCTGATACTGAAGGAGCAAAGGTTTTCTTGTTTGTTTATTTTGAAAGAAGTTTTGTAAGCTTGATCTAACTGTTCCAGTTTTTGCTTTAAAAAAAAAATAATAAAAAATCTGTGATGCCAATTATGGCAATATTCTGCTCTTCTCAAATGTAAAGATGTTTTCTGACTGAAATAAAAGAAAAAGGAGCTTGAACCTACATGCAAATCAACAATACACGTCTGACACCTTTCCTGTCCTTCTCTTTCTGAAATCAAAGTCATCTCCTGAAGTACTAGTTAACAGTTGTGGTTCCTGGAATAACAGTACATTATAATTACAGGAAAAGCAGACAGGGAAGCACTAATAAATGTTATTATCCACATCAGCTGGAAAGTAATTTTGTAGCATTTTCTTCAAAAGGCTACAGAAGTTGGGAGGGGATGACACTTAGAGATGAGTGTGGTGATAAGGCAAGACTTGGCAATCTGCACTTTGATATCCGCACAGGAAAACACTTCTTGTGCAGTCACATGCAAGTGCTACTTGAGGCCTACAGTGCCTCTGTCTACAGTGCTGGTAGCTGGCACCCACCAGAGCTGGTCTCACTACACCAAAAAGCCAAGACGCAGCACAGCACAACTGCACCCTGACACTTCTCTATTTCTTCCATGCCACCATGACAGCAAAAAGCCCTTTTCCAGGGCCTTGGCTAGCATGGGAAGGAGAAGGAAGACATGAGATATGGATGCAGCCTCCTTCACAAAAATCTAAAGAGAACTGGAGAGGAACACAAGGAACATCAGACTGAAAACAACACCACTGCAACTTCTCTGCTCCTTGAGAGCTGCACCTGTGCCCAAACCTAGAAATCCCCAGGTGGTAAGACTGGCTGGTTAGGGCAGGAAGAAACAATCTGACTTTTTCATATTGCTACAAGGGAATTAATAAATAATAAAAAAAGTATGTGTGAATCTTCTCTGGGGTGCTTTTTGCTGTTGGTGAACATTCTCAAGGAAAGACAGTCTTCTCTCTGAACTCCAGCTGGCATTTTGCAACATTTCCTGAATGTTTTGAATGGAAAACCAAAGACAGGTTAACCAATACGAAACATACTTATCTACTAAACAGCTGTTGGTTTAGAAGCAGAATAAGAGATGTAGGGCAAGCATTGTATTGGATTTGTTCTGAAGATTTACTTCTGGGTGTAGACACTTTGCATTTTTTCCTAAGGGAGAGGCAATGTTCTGCCTACTAGCATGCCTTCTACTGTGATTCATTCAGTGCCTTTAAGTTGCCAGGATAAACTATTGATTCAACATGGTAATGCTGCCTAATTCCAAACATGTGCATATCAACAGCACCAAGGTATGCAATCCCACAAAAACGGATGATTTTGAAAGACCAAGTGGTGTAATGTGTAATGAGGTAACCATGCCATCAGATATGCACTGACATATCATATCGATACATATTATCATAGCTTTTAGATTCCTCAGTTTCAATCCATGACATGGTGTCTCCAGGAAGCACAGAGGCTCATGGTATTTAATTAAATCTTACAGTTTCCTCTGCAGTTACTTGGCAATTCCTGAAGGTAAGGAGGAAGGCACTGTAATAAGAGTTGATGCATCTTCAATATTTAAAATTAGTATGACACACGTTGGATCATAAAAAGTTCATCAGCAACTAACAAAGTAGCAGTTATTGCAGAGTATAGGAGTGTTACAGACTCACCCTACTTTTCATTCTTACGTATGTCACAGCTTTGCCTTTACTTTGTGATGTATCAGGCACTTGGCAATAGTGGCCCAGAGTAGCATTGCCACAGCTATGCCAGTATAACACAGCTTTTAGTAACAGCTCAAATATAAACTGCTCGTCATCCCTGCCTCTTATTGAGTGTTACACAGCATAACTGGCATTACAAACACAAATCAAAACCCCACACCTCTCATTTTACTCCAGGAAGAGGTAAACTTTCCTACTTTCAGAGAAACAGTGTTCGCAGCCTAGTCCTGGCAAAAACAACAGCAACCCTGAATTCCCACCCACAGGAGAGCACCTTTGGAGAAGCTACTGTTTCTCTCCCTTGCTTCCTCCCTGCAGCTGGCCAACACCACCAGCCAGTACTAGGAAGGAGGCTTCTAAAATCCTGCAGAGAGGATCGATCCTCTGCTGGCTTTGCAGTGAACTCTGCCGCCACAGGAGGAGGAAGAGCCCAGACTTTCTGGCCCTAGCACCTCATCCCTGCTGTTGTTGGGGCAGGCTGTGCTGTCTCCTCACAGCTGTCAAACCCCCTCTCATTCTCCTAATACAAACCCATGATTTCCCTCTCCAGGGCAGGCCTTGGGCTGTTTGTGTCATGGAGGGCAGCTGTGCTACCCTTGCAGGCAGGGCTCAGTATCCCCATTGGCAAAGAAAATTGGTTCAAAACCCACACGATAGTCACTTGGATTGTGAAACCAAGAGCGGGGATGTGAGGAAATGTGGGCTGTGCAGACACCCTGCAACCTTAGCTCTGCCTCCCTGTGCATGCACAGCAATGGCACCCTGTGGGTATCCTTGTCCCACAATCTTTGCCTCAGTCAGCAGAGGGGCAACCATAAACCAAGTGATTCCTCATTCTGAAACTAAGTTAATCACTCTTTTAGGGACATGCGTGGGGAGAGGGTTTAACTGCTCGATGTAACTGCATTTTTGCGTGCCATCAATCCTTCCTACCTGGTCATTTCTCTACCCACCTCTGGATGATTTACAGCCTGGAGCTCACACAGCTCTGAGCAGGAAATGCTCAGGCTCTCACTATGTTTTAGTCATATAAATTAAGAGCCCTCAAAACATGAATCAGAATTAAGAGATGCATGGCTCTAAATCAACATTTCACAATTAACTGTAAAGAAACTGGGTTCCAAATTTAACTACAAAGACTTCAAAACATAACACCCAGGATTTAGGTTTCTCCCACCAAATTTCAATGAAATATGTACAGTAGAAGAAAAAATGCAGGAGGAAGATGCCAAATAAACTCCTTGAGAAGCTTTTAATTCTATGAACCATTTTTCTTATCTTTTGATGATCACATTTCCACTGGTAATATCCTGGTGTCACAATTAATATTAGTTTATCTTCTATCAATCCACCGATTAGATTTGTGTTTTTAAAAAGCTGTTTTGATCAAGAACTCTAGTCATGTAGGGTTTTTTCCTCCCGCCAATTAATTAAGATTAAGCACTATAAAGAAGTCCAAGCAGTAATTTCTAACAAAACTATTAATAGTTTAAACCACTGAACACTAAAACTGCATATTAGCAGTCATACTGTTTATGCAATTAGTACTTGGAGAAATATTTTTAACTTAAGTTTCCTTTTATTTCTGCACTTTCTTGATTTTAGTTAGTGAAGCAATGCTGACTGCACACCCTGTTTGTAGCCTCAGCTCTATATTTTCCTTACCTGAGCTTCAAGATCAGAATTTCAGGTCAACTTCCCTACTCTGTGTTGAGGTGGGTGATATTCACTTGAATAGAGAATGTTACTGGCTTTTTGGTTTGCAACTGAAAACAATTACCAAGTTTTCGCACTGAACCTAGCTTTCAGAGCTCAAACTCTTTCCCCAAAAAAAAAGTCTTGAATCCCATCTATAAAAATCAGATGAACTCCAATAGGATGTCAAAGAATACACTTTTAAAAGTGCATGTGCCAAGAGCACACAATTCTTAAGTTAGGGTAAGGAAAAATAAAAGCGAAACTAGTTTCATTTACTTGAATTAAAATCCTGAGCACTTCTTCACAAGGATAAGAAAGCAAGCTTTTCTTGGAAGATTCAGAGGCAGAAGGGCTGCATTGAGACCAGATCATTTCATTCATCCACAGAGCTAAAGGACAAAATAGTAGACATCTCTCTCTTTTAAATCTTCCAAGTGAGATCTACAGCGCTGCTGCAGAGTGGGAACTCTGACATGGAAACTGGGGTCAAGGATGACAGGATCAGTGGAATGACTATCTCTGCCTCCTTGTCCTATCCTTTGCAGCTCCCCTTTGCCACTCCAAGCTCTCCCCAGGAAGTCATCCTGACAATAAAATACCTGTCAGAGTTACAGACACCCCCTCAAAAAGATGTAGAAAATTTTAAACATACACACCTTTCTAGATTACCACCTGAAAAAGGGACTCAAGGTTTTCTTTTCTTACAAGAACTGTAGTTGACTGATGCAAGCTTGTTCTAAAAACACTTTTGCTTTTTGTAGCACTGACATCACTATTTTAAAGTTATTATGGAAACGAGGTTCATCTGGGTAAAAAGGTTCCAGTTGTTAAGGTGAATCATTTCTTTAAGCAACGGCTGGACACAACAAGTGAAAGCAAGGCAGCAGGTAACTGCCAAGAGGGAACTGCGTACAAACAACTAGCTGAAGAGGAAACCACTTGTCCTTGGAAAAAAAAACATCCCAAGTCAGGGCTCAAAGAAAACTTTTCACATCTGTCAAATCTGCCTTGGTCCCACTTAGGCAAGTGACATTTCCTAGGTTGGATCTTCATCGCCTTCCTCTGGTATTTCCAAATTCAACGCGTTTTTTTTTCAATAGCAGCAAAGAGCAGAGTGCAACAAAACACTGGGTCAGATTTTCATCAAGCTGTTTCTCTGTGGTTCGAAAAAAGATTTGGAAAGTGTTACACATCCTAGGCAAAATACCCAAATTTCCTCTGCCAAGAAACGCTAATGCTAGAAAAATGCTCAGATGACTTCAAACCATATGAACATCTGCCCTTTTTGTCACCAGGGTCCTCTCATTTGTTTGAGGGTTTCATTGCTGCCTTTTGAGAACAAGAAAGTGAATCCCAGTAAAAGGACTAGAAATTAATAAAAAGTACACATAACACTACCCAATTATGTGACATGTGATAAGATGAACAAATAAGCTCCTATTGTGTGGTGTACTTATTCCATCTCCTTCCCAGTATGTCAGATATTCTTTACACCAATATCCTCATCTGCTTGAATTCCTCACTGAAATACTAGGCCCTCTCAACATTACTTTTTTTACTGTTCCTCTGGTTAAAACTATCAACAGAGCCACAAAGGCTCACTTGCTGATAAGGAGAGAAAGTTAAAGGTATGGACTTCAATGCAGCTGTATGGTCAGCTCTGATGACAACCTACACATCTGTCCAAACTAATAGTTTGCTCTAAGTTTATAAACTCAAGAACACTTCAGTCTTCAAGAGCAGATGATTGTTTTTCTGACAAACTCAAAGTTTTCCCTAAGTCAGCATTTAACACGCTGTTGATCCAAATCACAAAAGTGCAAAAACCTAACTCCTCAAACGAACGACTAACCTGAAGTCCCTTAGAAAAAAACTGCAAGTGTCACATTCACTTGTCAGTTTAAAGGCTACCAGCAAGTGTCAGCCGGTACCAAACACTAAGCTTTCGGAGCACAGGTACGTTCCCCACCTGGAGCAGCCGGGACAGGGAGGCCGAAAGCGGCGGTCCCGGCCGCCCCGGTGGGGTGGGGGCACAGCGGGCGGTGGTGGGAGCGCCCGGGCCGGGGGGGCTGTCCGCCGCTACCCGCCTATCCAAGCACCTACCTGGGCTGAGAGAGGGAGCGCCCGCGCGGCTCTGAGCCGAGGTCTCAGGAGACACTGTCAGAGAGCCAAAGAGAGGAAGAGGAGAAGAGGGGACCCCTGGCCCACGGACCCCCACGCCGCCTCCCGAGGCCACAAGTCAGGCCGGCGCGCAGCCAGGCGCCCGTCCCGGGCCGGCCCCCCGCCCCGCCCCGCGTCCGGGGCGGCCGCGGCCCGGGGGCCGGACGGGGCGGTGGGGCCCGGGCCTGGCGCCGGCAGCGAGGGCGGGGTGCGGCGGGGGCGGGGAGGGCGCCCCGCCAGTCGCAGCCCCCCGGGGCCGCTGCCCTCGGGCGGTCCTGCTCGGCCGGCAATGGGGAGCAGGGAAGGAGTCCAGCGGCGGCGCCCGTACCGGGGCCGCCGCGGTGTCTCAGCCCCTGCCCCGCTGCGGGGATGCGGCACGGCCCGGGCGCCCCACGCTAAAGCCAAGGTCGCGGCTGCCCTGCTCTGTTCTCCCCTTCCCTGTCCGGCCGCTCCCGGCTGGGCCGTGCGGTCTCGGTGCCAGGGCCCCGGAACTGCCGCCTGCCCCCGGTGGGTGGGGGGAGGCGCGGCAAACTTTCCCCTCTCCGCGGCGGGGGCTGCCGCCCCCCGGCCCGGAGCCGCCCCGCCCCGCGGCGCCGGCTGCGGTGCTCACCTGAGGCCGGGGCGCAGCGCGGCTGGAAGCGGCGGCGCAGCTGGTGCAGGATGACGCGGAGGCCGATGCAGTACACCCGGAGCAAGGGCACCAGTGCAGACAATAGCGACATGGCCGCCTCCCGCCCCGCGGCGGCAGCGGGCTCGGGGCGCGGCGGGGAAGGCACTGGGCGAGCAGGCGGCCGGCGCAGTGTTTCCGCCGCGCCGGGCCGGGCCGGGGGGCGCGGCGCGGCCCCCACCCACCCACGGAACGGAAAGCGCCGCCGCTGTCACAGCAGCGCCCGGGCTCGCCGCGGCTCCCGCCCTTCTGGGCATGTGCGGTGGCGGGGGAAGGGAAGGGAAGGGGCGGCGGCGGGCGGACCGGCTTCGGCGGCCGCAGCAGCGACGGCGCGGCGGCTCGGCCCCCGGCGGGGAGCTGGGCAGGGGGGGATGGAGAGGGGCGGCGGGCGCGACACAGCAGCGAGCAGGGAGGCCGTGACGGGTGACAGCCCGCCCGGTGAGGCCGCCGAGTTGAGGCGCAGAGACTGTTGCTGCCAGGTCTGTGACAGCTACAAGCAGTCAGTGGCTAGGCGGAGTGAGGCACGCGGCATTGCTTCAGGATCCCGCGGCTGAAATCGCTCATCGGGCTGTCTGGCCATTTCCCTTCACTCTGGCACAAATGAGGGGCTGCTGCGGACTCCCACGGCGTCGCTGGGTCTGGGCACGGTCCCTGTCTCTTCGGGCATCCCTCGGGCTCCTCTCGTGGTCTCAGCTGCAGGTACCGATTTCTCCAAATGTAGCTCAGCGTACGGAGCCTTCCTACCTCAGGAGCCGGAATTTTACACCTGTCTGGCGAATACCGTCTTTGCAATGATAACTGGTATACCGCATGCTATAGCTCATAAGTTTCCTGTTGTCAGTTTTCAGTCCTCAGCCTTATTCGAGTACTTGGTCTGAGTACTCGAGACAGAAAAGCGTCTGTCTACCAGTTCTGGTAGGTGGCTGCTTTCGGCTACAAGAAATAGAGCACCTGGTCCTGATGCCGTGGTTTTCATTCACAGAACCAGTGGGTTTTCAAAAACGTGGATGAGCCTCAGTATCGATACAGACCAAAAATCAGCCATTGCACAATAGAAATTGTTGGGCCATATATTCCGTTTCAAATGTTTAGGTAACTTTTTGTCTCTGAGAAAGATGGGAAGGCATACAAAGTTCTGGTAGTGTATTTGAAATGTAGTCTCCTAGCCTTTAAGAAAACCCCACTCCATACTTTATAAAAAACAATACAATTAAAAACATACTTTTTCAGTATCAGATTACATTGCTCAGCAGAACTGACTTTTTGTCTTCTGTCAGAAATACACATAAAGTAAAAGCATGGTGTAGTTGCTCCAGGACAAAACCAACCACTTAATTTTATGGATCTCTGGTGATTATTATTATTTTTTTTATTATTAACACATAGAATTAGGCAAACATAAATGATAGACATCATTAAGTCACATCAATGAGGGATTCATTCTTAATGTATTTTTTGCAACCATACATGGAGTACTAGAAAGAGCAGCACATAAAACAACATGAAAGAAGAAACACATTTACTAAAGGTGAATTATTCTTTCAACTTATCTCAGTAAAAATCAAATCTCGGCTCTTTTATGTTGCTTTACATCCTTTTCTCAGAACTACACCATTAATGAAAGCCCTTTCAACATTAAACTGTGAAACTTGCCTACAGTGTATTTACACAATCTGTATATAAATAAACTATACCTTCTCAGGTTTTCTAGTATAATAAAATCAATTGATGCATATTCAAGCTACTATAATAAATCTTGTCTTTTTTCAGACAATGCTATCCAAGGAATTAGACTAAGAGAGGGAAAACTGATTACAGTCTTAACATTACAGTCTTACTGAGCCCACTACCTTTTCTCAGCATGTTACAGGACTTTCAGCCCTCCACGATTCATGAGTACGGTGTCACAGAAAAGATGAGAAAATTTTTTTCTAACAATGTATTAAATCAGTTTTTTCTAAGGGCTAATGGGGCATGGAGGAAAAATGAAAATAATTTTAAAAGGCTGTAGTCTTTGATTCTTTTCAAATAAGCCTTCTAATATATCTTTATTTTAATCAATACTTTATTTTCTTTGGTTTTCAACAGCTTGCATCTTCTTATTGACACTTTGGTTTTTTTCTTGACATCATCTACTGCAAAGCCTCAAGTATTCAGGCTGGAATCTCATTCATCTACTTTAGATACCTCACTGAGACATTATTGCCTCAATGAAATTTCAGGTGTCTTAGCCCTGGAAGGGACAAAAGGAGCAATGTAATTCCTCATCTTTGCTGTATGGGCAAAGGACACAGAGAGAGGCACTTCTGAAGACCTGCAGAAAATGACAGCTTTCTTTGAGGCACTTAGAGTGCCTCCTTCTTTCCACTGAATCCAAGTGAGCTCATAGTGCCAATGGGCAAAGCCAGCCTGCAGCTGGAGTACTGATACCCTCTTGGAAACTCATCTGAAACACTCTTAACACTCCATCGACACAGGATCCAGCCTCTCTATCCCTGCTGCAGGACTGACGTTAATGAGATCACAGTGCTTCCACCCACATTTTGCAAAAAGATGCAAAAACCTGTAAGAAAGGAAGTGGGTGATGTTTTTAGACTCTAATTAAGCCCTGAGCTCCAACTTCCCAGCAGAATGGCACCATCGGTGGCTATCGGGTAGTGTGGATGGTAGGTGTTGCAGCAGAGCGCCTCTGCAGCCTGGAACACATGAGACACAGGGGACATCAGAGAAGACAAAAGCAAACCCAAAGTTTGCCTAGCAGTCCAGATGCTCTCTGGCACAATGGAGAGTTACAAGGTTATGCTGTGTTTCTCTTTTCTCTTTTATGACATGTCTTTTCCACATGTGTGTTTGTTCCGCTTGTTTTTTTCTTCTCCTGAGATGAGAACTAGAGCCAACAGCTCCGCATATCCACACACACTAGGAAAGGTTGATGCTTTCTGCTCAAGCGTGGTGTAATAGTTGGGGTAGTCTTGTAAGATGTCAGTGACACATCAGTCCCTCTCTAATGGTAACATGTACACTTGCACTCCTGTGCTTAGCTCAAGTCATGCTGTCAGCCTTATGCACCTATGTGGAAGCTGATGGCCCATGTTGGAAAAAGCCAGGCATAATTCTGACTGCTGCTAATTTTTCAGGTTTCTAAAAGGGATTTAAATGCCTGTCTTCCTAAGCTGGATTGTATTGGGACTTGAGGCAAGAGATAAGTGCCTATCTTCCCAGAACAGGATCTCCTTAACATGTGTGGGTGAATATAGTTAAATGCCTGAGGAGCTTTCAGGTTCAGTAGGGAGTTGCTCAAAGTAATAGGCAGTGCTGGGAAACAGTCAGTTGGGATTGCATCTGGAATTCATGGTAGGGGTTTTCGCACCTGCAGACGATTTTGACAGGCTGCCTTTTTTTTTCCTTTTTTTTTTTTTCCTTTGACCTATGCCTTTTTTTTTTTTTTTCCTCTGTGACAAGAGTAATTTTAGGTACCCTCAAAATAGACATCATCTCTCCCAATATGGGGCACTTGAGCATAGCAGGACTATACAGAGCAGTAAGCTCTTAAGCAGCCTTCATAGTAGCTTGGGGAGGGTCAGTTACTTAGAAGGGGAAAGAAATTTTGCCAAAGGGAGAGGTGTCTGCAAGCTACAGAGTAGAAAGTCTGGGGACTGAGAGCAGACTCCTCTGCTGTGGGCAGTCATCTGATGGGACATGCCTACTGTTCTTCAGTAACACTGGGGAAGATAGACAGTAGATGGTTCTAAGATCAACGTTCTGTCTAGCAGAATCATGCTACAGCGTTTTCCCATGAAAGGGGATGGCTTTTGGTCCCTCTCAGCCTTTTTCAGCTATTTCGCTTTTCAAGAAAATGTCTCACTGGGAAAAAAAGTTACATTTGCCAGTGTGGCTATAAGGAGGTGGCACCTAGGAACACAGTAAAGACAAGATATCTGAGGGTTTTTTAGTCTAGCATTAAGTTCATGGGAATGAGGCAACAGTGTTCAAATCCACATTCCCTGGAGAATCTATGCTTTTTAGACTAGAGAAGAACAGAACGAAATGCAGACTAAGTGCAATAGAGTCTTGGAATAGGGACAACTTCCCTTCTTCCACAAAATGCTCAAACTACTCAGCTATTATGCAAGAAGCATAGTGTGCTTATTTTTCCTGCTGAGTTGTTTGTTTTTTTAATCAAACATGTCTGCAGCCACTGTTGTATTTGTGCATCTAAGTATTCAGTGTATGTCACACCTTCAAGATCTATCTGGTCTGGAAAGCCTGGAGCATGAGCAGTTTGGTCTGGGCTTGCATTCCCCTTCCCTCATACACCTTCTCCATCTCGGGTAAGTTCTGAGCATCCCCCCTGCACCTCAGTCAAAACTCAGAGGCCAAAGTGTAAGAAGAAAGTATGCAGAAAAAAAGCAATTGCAAAAATAAAAATATTTTTTTAAAAAATCCCCAAACTTGGGCTTACCCACAAAACTTGCACAGACACATAAATATAAAGCAGGTGAGCTGCTAACAAAAACACACAAGCTTTTGTTTAAAACTCCTTTCATAAAACACTTAAAAAGACTGCATATATTTAGAATTGAACAGGGGTATTAACAGGCTTCAAACATGGCAACTTGGCTGAAACAAGAACAAGTCACATGGAAATTCTAGATGTAACCAGCCTTATTTCAGCAATGGAAATCAGTTCTTATGTAATTCCTGGATTTATTGGAAAATGTCTGTAAGTAGATTAACTGATTGATTAACATACATAAAGTTTCAAAAGCCCTTTGACAAAATCCTGCACAGAAGGGATGATAAGCACTCAGGGGCTAAGACACAGCATATTTGTGAAACAGAAGAGTAGAAACAAAACCCCACAGAGTGAAACAAAGGGATTAATATTGATATTGACCAGAAAATCACAGCAAAAGAAGAACTGGTGTCAAGGTTCCATTGAGCGTCTAGCTCTGGCTAATACATTCCTTAATGCCTCAGATGGGGTAAGGGAAAAGTTGTTGCACTACAATGGCACGGTGTTGTTTCTGTTAGTCAGGACAGGAGAGGAGCAGAGGAATTTCAGACATTTAAAGAAGCAGGGTGTACTGGCAACATTCCAACAACAAGAAAATAATGCTATTAAATAAAAAAAAAAATTAATTATGCCCACTATAGAAATGGCTTTGCTGACAGTTAGTTCATTTGTGTTAAAACATATCTAGTGTCAGTAACTGCAGTGTGATTATTTCAGTGTTTGTATAGGGATGTCTGCAAGCACCTGTGGAATTCCCTATGCAACACTGCCCAACCCATAGCTAAGAGTATTTAGTTAGGGTTCAGCAAAAGGACAGGAAGATTATTATGGTCCAAAGCAGGAGTTTTCCATGACACCTAGGTCCTCCACATGTCCGATCTCTTCCTTAGCAATACTGCAATATAAAACATCTTTCATCCGAAGTGTAGCTAGCACCATTCTAATATGAAGGAAATAATCACAGCAGAATCACCCCTCAAAAACTGGGCATTATGAGTTGATCTGCACCTGTATTTTTGTTGCATCTTCTTGCAAGAATACTTGAGTGCCACATAAAATAATATTGCACAAGGCAAGGGTTGTGCGGAAAATGCAGCAGACCAGCTTTCACATACAGTAATCCTGCCCATCCCCTTATCCAAATGGGACTATGACAACACTGCTACTCTTGGTATTGAAGGTCTGGAAGTAGAGTGCACTGATCTCATCTTGGCTGTTTGTGGGCACTTCCCTGAAGACTGTTCACTGCTGTTGCAGCTGGACAGTCAGCTTCAGGAAGCAGTGGTATAGAATCCTTTGAGGACAAGAGAATCTAGCTTTTGGGCATGTCAGCTATAGATAAGCAGGTGACTCCATGCCACAAGAAGAGTGTCCTCACACTGATGATGGATGGGTGACCAGGTCAAGGAAGCTGAGGGATGGAATTTGAATGTCAAGCTCTTCAGAGCTGGACAGAATTGGCCAGAGTGGCAAAGATTGTGCCCCATGCACATGCATGTGAGGTTGGGGCTGTGACCGATGTCAGTAGGGGCACCTGCTGCTGCTGGAAGAGGACAATTCTTACCTGTTGTGAGCTTTTCACACAGCTTGAAGTGTACCTCACATCAGTATGAAAATTCTTTTCCACATGAACTCCTGTTTCAACAATTGACTTCTTAGATTGGATTCTTGCATGTTGTCTTTAGAAACATCAACAAAAATAAGAGATGCTCTTCCCTTACTTGGGGGAGCACTGAGGTCAGAACCTGCCCCCAGCGAGCCAAGTGCAAAAGCAATGTGAGTCCTAAAGACTGACTGGGGTGTTTCCAGCTGCCTGTCTCTAAGACTGTGGCATATGAGAGAGCAAATGCAGTGATGGGTAGAGGAATGTGTAGAACAAGCTGGAGGGAAGATCAGGCCAAAACATGATGCAAAGGAAGACATGCAGGTGACAGAAGATAGGAACTGTGAGATGTGACAGGCGGCGGCCTCCTTTATGGTCTGAGGTCGCTCACCTGTACAGTAAAGGGTGGTTTAAGAGTTCTTATTTTGCAGGCAGGGCGCAGCAGGGCACGAAAGAAGACTCGAGAGCTGTTGTTCTGAGGTTTCCAAGGTCGTTTATTCTTCCTTATCTAAGGAATTTTCTGTCTACCTTACAGCGGTCCACTCTGCAACTCATCCAAGGCTGTTCTCCTGCCCTCCGGGGCAGGACTTATCTTTTATACTCTAATTTACGTCTACTTTATTTACAATTACAGTAATTTCACGAATACAAGCCGCACCAATTTGACCAAAATTTTGGTGGAAACCCGGAAGTGCGGCTAATATTCCGGGGCGGCTAATCTATTAACAAAATTCTAAAAGCTGCCAACACGGAAGTGAGAGCCCGCGGCAGCCCCAAGCCAAGCTGGAGCCCGGCCGGCCCCGGCAGAGGTGGGAAAGCCTGGCAGAGGCGGGGCCAGCAGTGTGGGGGGCGGGCGGCAGAGCCTGAGCCAGCAGGGCGGGGGAGCCCGGGAGAACTGGGGCTAGCAGTGCAGGGGAGCATGGCAGAAGCAGGAAGGCCGGCGGGTGGGGCTGCCTGGCAGCGGGGGAAGCCCAGCATAATCGGGGCCAGCAGCGTGGGGGAGCCCGGCGGTGCGGGGGCCTGCAGTGCCGGCCAGGGCGAGGAAACGCGGCGGCGGTGCAGACGGGAGGGGGCGGCCGGCGAGCCTGGTGGCGGCGGCGGCAGCCCTGCCGGCGGGGCGAGCGAAAGCGGCGCTCGCGAAAGCGCTGCTTGGCGAGCGAAAGCGCCGCCGCGAGCGAAAGCGCCGCGAGCGAAAGCGCCGCCGCTCGCGAAAGCGCCGCTCGCGAAAGCGCCGCCGCTTGCGAAAGCGCCGCGGGGCGGGCGCGGCGCTCGCGAGGCGCGGCACGGGGCGAGCGAAAGCGGCAGCGGGGCGAGCGAAAGCGGCAGCGGGGCGGGCGGCGAGTCCGGCGGCGGCAGCCCTGCCAGCCGGGCGAGCGAACGCGGCAGCAGGGCGGTGCTGACGGGAGAGGGGGGCCAGCGAGCCCGGCGGCGGCGGCAGCACCACCCGGCCAGCCCCGCCGAGCCGTGGCGCTGAGCTGGGCCACCCGGCCCCGTCGGCAACCATGAGCGGGCCGAGCCTGCCTGGCCCCGCCCCGAGCCAGTAAAGCCCGCTATGCCGCGATCCTGTTACTAATTGGCCAATTTGTGAAAGCTGCGCACGGATTCTCGCGACGAACGAAAGTGCGGCTAATATTCGGGGTGCGGCTTATCTATTGACAAAGACAGCAACATTGTTGAGGCACCGGGGGTGCGGCTTATAATCCGTGCGGCTTGTATTCGTGAAACTACTGTAATCACCAATACTTTATACCCACTTTACACCGAGCAGTTTTCCCTTCACCAATCCCGAGTTGGCATCCCGACCCAGAAGATGGATGCCATGAAGAAGAAGAAGAATTTCTTACTATGCCACAAATCCTCCATCTTGTGTCCAAAAACCCCTTAATGTAAACAATCTTTAAAACCTTATTTTTCTACCTTTTAACACATCAATTTACACTCTACTTATTTCTGTGACTCTGTAATTCTGTATATAAAGATGGTAATTTCTCCCAGGGACTTAGATCGAACTCACAGAGATTTTTGGCACCTTGCCAAGGCTTCTGAGCCCCCTGTACAGGCTCCAGGGAAGCCAGGGGAATACCCTGGGTTCCCACAGTGAGAAAGCCTAGAGGTTGATTCACTTTGGTTTAACTTTGCTAAAAAATAGTCCAGCTTATTGCTAACCTAGATCATGTCATGCAGTGGGAAGGATGAAGATGGGCAGCCTTCTGGTCTGTAGGGTGCGGATGTTTGAAAGCAAGTGGAGCTGGAAAGCCTGGTGCAGTAAAATCATCTATCTTGTGGCAGTGCTGGGGCAGGGGGCAGCTGCCCCTCCCTGACCCCAGGCAGAGAAGTGGACCACAAACAGGAAGGATGCAATGGTGACCTCAGCTGGGACATATTCTGGGCCCAATGTTGTCTTTCTCCCCTCTGTATCAAATATACTGGGGGGATTACTGAGAGTAGGAAATGGTCTGGCAATTCTTTGCACCCCCTTTACCCTTCTTTTTATCCCTTCCCTCTGGCACAAATGCTTTGCACTACTCTTTGTCAATGGGTCCTGTCTCCTAGACACTTATTACTGCTGCAGCTTGTTCCTCTAACCCCTTCAGCAATCTCTGGACTGTTACTTCTCCTTGTCCTGGGACAGCCAATGCTCTCTCCCATTTTTCCTAATTCCATGTCACTTTACTTTCTAATCACCCAGACAAACCTGTCTTGGTATCTGCCTACAATCACTGGATTCTCTGTTCTCTTGATCACACCTGCCTGTCAGTTGTCCAAAAAGATTACGTATGCCTTGAATTTTCCACTTACTTTAATAAATGAATGATTGCAGTGTTATATAACTTGTTTATGTTCGGCTTGTGCATTACTGGTTTGGACTTCAGCTATTCTATAACATTACACTAATTTACCAAGCACAAAGGAACTGTGGGAAAAGCTCACATGGCCAAGATATTAACAGACTCAACATTTTAAATTTAAAGGGAAAAGATAAACAAAAGAATAAGTAAGTCCTGTTATTCTTGAGGACAAATTCACATATGGCATAGACAAGGTAAAGAGGAGACATCTGATATCTGAGGAGACATTTCTCATTCCTTGTCCTTGGGATGATCCAAGTCTCTGTAAACAGTGAGCTTTATTTTTCATTCTTCATTTCATTTTTGTCAGTGTAGAGGCAAATCATAGTGTGATCAGTGCCAAATTGACTTAAGAACAACTGCAGAAAAGATTCAGCAGGGCTCACACCTTACACTTTCTCTAATATTTGTCTGTGAGGACATGCAAAATGTTCTAGAATTGTAGTTTGACCCCCTAGAATGTATGCCCTAGAAATTATCAAAGAAAATTCTTTCTGCTTATAAAAATAATTTAAAGGATGGAAAAATCCAAGGTCTCATCCTGACAGCTGTTAAGAACACACTTTCAGTTTTGATTGATCACTGGAACATGCTCCCCAGGGAAGTAATCATGGCACCAAGCCTGCCAGAGTTCAGGGAGCATCTGGACAACACTCTTAGTCACATGGTTTATTTTTGGGCAGTCCTGTGAGGAGCAGGGAGCTGGAATCAATAATCCTTTCAGGCCCTTCCAACTTGAAATATTCTATGATTCTATGTCTGATTCCAATTTTACATATGATATTAGTCTTCATATTTTTTAGAGGTCATAAACTATTTTGATTATATGTAATCCATTACTTATGATAATTTAATTTTAAAGTCTATTAAGATGGCAGTTTAATTCAACATCATCATTACATCCCAGTCTGCTGAGACAGTACAAAATGAAACATCTGCCATTTTTAAAAATCTCTTACTAGATATTCTCAAATATGTAACAAAGTGGGTAATTCTCAGTCCTCTGGCTTCTCTGAGAGCTGAAATTGCTCAAGCCTGATAGATGAAATTCAGATTCCCATGAGGCGCAGTGGTTAGAAATTGTGCATTTCAGATTCTGGATTAGTTTTTGCTTTGTATTACTTTCTAATCTGCTGCTGCTGTTTCAGTAATATCAGCCATTTACATTCAGTATTTAATGACAATAAGCCTAACCTGAAGGACTCAGCTTTTGCTGCTTGTTAAATATATTTTAAATTCTGAGTTTGGAGGTTTTTGTGTGTGTTTATATGTCTAAGAGCATGTGTTTAAGTATCAGCATTATATTATAAAATGACATAGGTATTTTGCATGCATAAGAAGCTTTTAAAACAGTTTTATAACAAGTATTTTTCATCAAGTAAAAAGCCTTAATCCAAACCAACCAATTATTAAAGAGATGACTTGCAATCTTTAAACCTACTTCTTAAAGCTAGGCTATTTTGTTTTCTAGACACTTGTGAAAAATACCATCGCCCAGTCAGAACTGTCACTCTAACTGTTAATTGATAAATACAGGATAAGCTGCTTTAACAATACAGAACATTTTATTCCATAATCCCAGCTATAAGATGTTTTCCTAACCCCTGACTTCACTTCAGAGTAGATTTATCTAAGGTCTAGATTACTAAAGTGAGTTTAGACTACTTTGCTAATTAAAAAAAAAGAACCTATATACGTATACATTATAAATGTATATGCACATGTATGTGTACACAGAGTAAAGTAACATTTTCAAATTGTATTAAGCCTGTGGAAGGGGAACAACATTTCCTGCACCCACAAGTGAATAGAGAAGTGTTTAAAGATATTAGTTTATGCTGTTACTTCTTTCCTCAAAAGAATAGGTATTTTTGTATATACATCCCATTATAGCATTGTTTCTTTGAATAAAGAAGTTATATTGGTTATAACACTTACTAGCTACAAAAACAAAAAGCAAAACTAGCAATAGAGTCCAAATTCTTCTGGTAACCATATAGTCAAGTTGCAAGCCCTAGCAAACAAGTTTTTATCCATCAAAAGTATAAATCCAGAAGCCTTTACTTACTGTTTCAGATTAAAGAAGAATATGCAACTAAAACCATATATTATGTAGAGGATGAGTGGCTTTATGCTCACAGTTTCACTAGCTGGGTTTCTAATTGCAAAACAAGGGGGTTTCCTGCAGGTTACATGTTGGGTCTTGCATCCATTTCACTTCTGGCCAGCCTGCCTTTTATTGGGGTTTTGCTTCTTAATTATAATTGAGAGTATAAACAGCCAATTCACTGTTTTAAAGTTGTTTTGTTGGGTTGGAGGTTTTTTTGTTGTTTTGGTTTGGGGTTTTTTGTTGTTTTTGTTATTTTTGTTGTTTGTTTTGGTTTTTTTTTTCTCAAGGAGAAGCCAAGATAAAAACTTCATTTTGTATCTGGCTTCCCTTGGTTTTTGTTTGCCATGATACCAATTACACCCTTGTTTTGCATTGTCTTGCAACCATTTACAGTATGTCATTAATGGCAATCAAGGATCTGATTCTGTCTTTCTTGCTGTTGTTGAATTAATAGGGAAAATACAAAGTGAAAGACAACTTTTACTGGTCATCAAAATACAGTTTGTTTACATAAAAGTGCACAAATTTGCCTGTAATCAGACCCAAAGAAATGGGTTGTTTTTTTTACCTGCTGCTTATCAAAAAGTTAGTTTATGGTTAAATCAGGTTTATTTTTTCTCTATTTAATTATTAACTGTTCCTGCTGCTAATCAAAAAGTTAATTTAAATCATGATGTTACAAAAAAAAAATTACTCAGCTTCAAACATGCATTACCTGTAGCTCAGGGTCAGGATCAGGCACTGAAGAGCCACATTGGATGAGATGGAAAATCAGCACAGATTTGTATACATCTGTTACAGCAACCAGGATCAGGTATCTCAGAGGGAAGTTTAAAATCTTCTCAGCAAACAACCTCTTACATGGTAATCTCTACTTTCCTTCTCCACCTATTATACTGCTATTTAGCAATGGTTGTTATGCTAAGATTCTGAAGATTTTATATCTTTTTTTTTTGTCCTGTTGCCATTAATTGTCTCACTGTACATATTTGATATGTAGATGATATTCCAAAGTATGTTAATTTTATTGTCTCTTTTAGCTATACTGTATTTTATTTATGTGATTATATATATAATGTCACAAAATATTTTAATATTTTATAATTTATCACCTTCTGATTTCATTGCGTAGCCCTTTACTTTCGTAAAAGGCAGGAAAGAAAAATTCTCAGTCTATCTTTAAACAACTTATTTTATCTGCTTTTTTGTCTTACTCATTTCCTGTTTACTGTAAAAGGTCTTCTATGTCTCTTCAGAGGGAATTCACGATACCACACAATCTGTCAACTTTAATTTAGACGCCCCCTATTCAAAATGTACAATGGAGTGTATTACTCTAACTGAGACTTATACATGGAAAGAGGTGTTGATATAAAGGGTATTTCATATATTTATAGAGCAAAACTGCAAGTGTAAACCAGGCAGAGACTAAAGGATGAGTAATAAGTGAACCAGCGACAAGGGATGTTCTTGTTAAGGCCTGCACAGAATCAGCTAGTCTTGCCAGTCTGCAGTCTACCCTATTTTAAACAGCAAGGTCATTTGAAAATACAGATGACAACTGCTCTAGATGTTTTCCTAAAATTCTGCTCCTGGGCTCTCGTGGCTGTCTCCAGCACGGGTGCACCTCATTACAGCCATGCAGCATCAGAGGGTGAAATCTCTTCACGTGCTGAGAGTGATGAGATCGGTCCCAGCGATGGAGATGAGCCAGGATATCTAATGCTGCAAAATGCCTTTGAGAGCATCTGCCCTCTCATCAGCACACACAACTGCTCTCCATCTGTGCCATTCTCCACACTCCGGGACTGCATCACCCCTTCACCAATTAGGCTATTATGCTGCTAAGGACAATTTGTAAGTAGTATTTTTGGTGCACTTTCTTTTTCCAATCACATTTGTTTGCCACTTAAAAGAAAAAGCGAGAGTGAGAAAAGAAAGAAAAGAAAGGCATTTGCAATGAGTTCTTGAAACAATTTAAATAGAAGGCTTGGTCTCAACTTTTCCTCTTTAATTATCTGCTTCTGCTACTTGGAATTTTCAGGGCTGTTTGAACCCTGTAATAAACTTGTGTGATTTATAGTTATAATGATTTATTCCTGCTGGGGGTGGGGGGAACCATGCTGATTACTTCTCCCTTGTTTTTGCTGTGTCATTCCCTATGCTCACAGTATGTATTGCAATGGGTTTTCTAAAAAGACAAAAAAATCCAATCAACATAATTTTCTAAAAGCAAACACTTGATGTACACATTGATACACAAGCTGCTGGCTGTACCATAGGTGAATATAAACACACCTGTTGAGTGTATGTATAGGTGCTTCAGCTTTTTTCCCAGGAAAAAAATGATTTTCCATATATAAAGAATCAGATGAGTTCCCTGCTATTTTCTTGCTTACACAGACCAATCTACTGCAATCTATTATCTTTGGGCTTTTTACTATGCACTAGACTGATAGTTTCAATGATTTTCCCTTAATAACTTCGGGCCATACTTCTGATCATTGCACTGGGTGATGGGCCTTCTTAGTACACATATTTTAGCTTGGTTGTTGGTTAGAGTTTTTTTGCTCCCAGACCAGACAGTTTACATTTATACAAACTACAATGATTCCAGTAGAAAAGAAAAACAACTGGATGTGGTTTTATGTGATTGGTTTTTTGTCCTTTGATTGAAATTCATCCACACCTTTTGAGAGGGACAAGAAGTGCATAATTTTGAGTGCTCAGGAGGTGATTTTTGGTGCATTCAGGCCTCCTGCACAAAGGGGAACTTTGCTCTTCTTTCAGTATTAGCATTGTGCCTGCAAATAGAAATCATATTACCTTCAATTACATTTTCTACGCATCAGTGGCACACTATTCACTTCAGGTTTATTCTGTATTTAGGAGAGGAGAATAGGTTTCACTGCCCAGAAGATACATTTCTTGATAACTTATAGCCACCAGTAAAAAACTAACATAAATTATTAGTGACTAAAAACTACGTGTATTTGAAGTGTGAAGTGATTTTATCACCTCTGTCCAGTGTCTCCAGAAATTATCATTGGTGATGATAGGAAATATTTGTTTCAAAGGAAGACAAATGAGCAGGTGGAGATGGTGCACACCAGTTCTATGCTCTGCTGCACATTAACTCATTTTCTTGTCTAGGAGTCATTCCACAGATTGACTGGTTTTATATACCAGCCCTTCTAGGCAGAGTTTGGAAATGAGAAAAAAGTGTGTTAAATTTATTTATTATATTGTTTTCTTGCTTCAGCCCATTCTCTGCAAAGCTTCTGTTTATTTTTCTTTGTTGCCTTGTACCTGCACTTGAAGCTTGAGGCTGCTGCCTCTGACCTTTCTACAGAGAAACCCAAACCCAAACTCTCATGTCTCACTGCTGTGGCTCTGAGGAGCTGGCTGTGAAGGGAGGAGGGTCACTACCAGAATATCAAGCACTCCCAATTGCCACCCAGCTCCAGCAGGCTTGGAATCAGAAAAAAATCCTCCTGTATTTTGTGATACTTAGTGGATTTGCAAAATCTTAGGCTTTGCCTATTTTCTGTGTCCTTTTTTATTTGCCTACGGAATAAACCAATGGAAAATATTCAAACTAAGAAATAAGACCTACTGTGTGCCTAGAAAGAAATGTATCTGTTAAGATCAGTGACAATTGTATGACAAAACCCCTTGGACTATTTAGCATAGCAGAGTCAGCAAACAAACACTGGTTTCCTTACAGATTTCTTTTTTTTTTTTTTTTTCCCCTCTGATAATCTGCCAGCTCCTCAAGCATATTTCTTCACCTCCTAATATTTTGAAAGGCACGGTCACTGTCTCCTGCATCTTTAGCTCCCACCAATTCCAAT
This sequence comes from Catharus ustulatus, assembly GCF_009819885.2. Taxonomy (NCBI): domain Eukaryota; kingdom Metazoa; phylum Chordata; class Aves; order Passeriformes; family Turdidae; genus Catharus; species Catharus ustulatus. The sequence goes on along the minus strand of NC_046222.1, from coordinate 89,128,712 downwards.
CAAAATATCAGCAATGAAGATGGATATCCCTGTCAGGCATCACTTCATCTCCTAGTAGAGCAAGGAAGGCAAAGCCAGTATCATAAATCACTTTCAAGGGTATAGTCAAGTGACATGAGAAGTTAAAGGTTTAAAATGAAGTTTCAACTTCACCTGTCACTTTCTCTGTCACAGAATGACAAAACCCCAGTGGACACAGTCCAGCTCAAGGAAGGAATGAGAGGCTGCATGCTCTTATGGCCCATATTGCCAACTATCTCCAGGCCTAGTACTAGTCGTGATCCTTGGAAATGGTCAATGTGATTCTCTTTCTGTGGCCAGAAAAAGCCAATTTGCAGCTGCTAGTACCTTTTCAACAGTTTATATAAATTCCTTAGGCTGAGAATTTTCTCTGATAATGCATGAAGGGCAAGAATCAAAGCCCAGCAAAAAAAACTGCATCTCACTAGGCTTTGATTCTCTTTGGACACGACACCCAACTGCAAAATGAAAGGGCAGAGCTGCACAGAATATTCAAGAATACTGTAGAAAGGAGGATGGGGAGGGAGGGCTGGCTGGAAATATCCAGCACTTTTTCAGGTCTGTAAAAACAGATGACAAACCGAAAATAAAACAGCAGCCAGAATGACCTTCCTACATAAAAGTTTCTCTCCATCAATCCTATCAAAAAGGCCTTGTTTCTCTCCACTAGTCTCTTTGAGCAAGCCAGGAGTCAATCCTTCATCTTATAAATTCTTGGGGGCTTTTTCAGCCCTAAGTGTAACCAGTCTGCTTTTGGGGCAGGTTTCCAAGGGTGGGAAAAAAACAGTGATAACTGAAATGTAAATGCGGTAGAAAATCTATTATCCAAACTGTGACTCTTCTGCTTTATCACTAGTCACTGCAATATGCCTTTGAGTCTCAGATTTATTTACTGACTATAAAGCCCCAGTAATTAAGCCATGATTTTGTTCCAGAAAGTGACCATAGGTAAAAAAAAAATAAATAAATAAAAGGAAGAAAAGGTATCACATAATTCCACATAACTGTAAATTATATCCTCAACTAACCTCATACAATGTCAGGAATTGTCAGTGGGGTTGCAGGTAACTGGAAGGTGGATTTGGACTGCAGAACCATAAATCCTATGGGACAGCAGCTAGAAAAACACCAGTCAACTGGTGCAGCCCAAGCCAAGCTGCAGAGCTGATGGGTACAGCTAAATCATGTTGTAAATGTATAAACTGAAAAAATGATCCAGATGGTGTGTTCTTCCCCTTTAATCCTCTCAGGTCTCACCTGGGGATATGAATATCTCTAGACATAATCATAAAAAAAGAGACAATACCTAAGAAAAGAGTCTAGTATACAAAAAATATTTTAACTCATACTGGAGTGGATTACTGGAAAAATCTTAAACTTTTTGTACATATTTTTCTTTGGTTATCAATAGTCTATTCTTCTCTAATCTCATAACCTAACCAAGAAGGGAATAGATCAAATAAATGTTGTCATAAAAAGTCAGAGACATTTTATGCTGTGCTAAGATCCCATTGATGAAATGTCTGATGTTAGAAATAATAGAGCAAAATATTTAAATGACTAAAAGTTATTTTAGAATACATCTTGCGTAAGTTGCATACAGAGTAAGAAAATAAAAATTAAGAAAAATTGCTCAAATAAAAAGCATAAGATATGAATTTCAATAGATTACGACATGTACCCCAGCATATTCTAGCTGCAATTGCTCTATTTGGCTTCAGAAACAAAAGTATTTAGGATAATTATAATTACAACCAGTAAGAATTTCCACGATTGGGGAAACATTAATATTTCAACATTTGTTTTCATGCTGAATCAGAATTTAAAGAAAAAAAAATCAAATTCTTCTCAGAGAAAAATTCTGAACAATTATGATTTTTAGGTATTCCATATAGGTACTGTCAAAACACTGCCCCACGTATTATGAATATCTGCAGCATCTAGTAGAAACATAGCATTTAATTCATTATTCCAATATGATTACAAAGTCAACATGGAAGGAATAGGAAAATTTTACTCTTTGAACTCACAAAACAGAATACTTTTATGTTGAACAAGAATGTTATGGAGGAGAGTCTAAGCACTGTAGAAATGTTTGCATACCAGCTAAGTTTTGACACCTTTCAGCACCACATCTCTTTCACAATATCCTGATCATTAAGTCTGTCTTTCCTTGTTTCTTCCTTTCTTTTTTTTTTTCCTTTATAGTAGTAAAATGATAAAGAAATTTTACTAGTGTTTGTGATATTTTTTTTCAATTTATTTTACTTTCAATTCCTATATGGAAGCCTTCACATCTTAGGACTAATGTGCAAAATTGAACCCTCATAAAACCCAAGCAAGGGAAGTAAGCAGATAAAATGATGGACAAAGAGAGGTATGCATTCCAGGGCAGAGCTAGGATTAGAAGCAGCCTAGCCCTGGGTTTTAGACTGGGCTTCAGAATGTCATGCTTCTGGAAAAACTGATCAGTGCATCAGCTACAGAAGGGATCGGCCAGCTAAAGTGCTGTGCATAACTTCAGGTTTTATGTCTATATCTGACCACAAAATGAATGCCCGTGGGAGTGCAGGCAGTGGGTGATGCACCTGCAGGAGTCTGTTAGTTCAGATCAAGGCACACTCTTCTTGAGGCAGAGCTCCTGCCTGTCCCAGCAGCCTGCCTGGCTTGCACCCTGGAGGCATCTGGGCTACAGAAGAGGCTCTTCACAAGACACTCCTGGGTGTGCAGGTGTGCAGGTTATGCCATGGACTTGGTCCAAAGTATAAACCCCTGGAGCACCAGATCCCTTTTCCTCCAGTCTGCTTCTGCTGAGCTAGTGCAGACATAGCCATAAATTCCACATACCATCCACCAAATTTAGAATATTCCTGCAACTCCTTAGTTGAGATTGGACCTTTGGAAAGTATTTGTGAAGCATGATCCTTAAGAAATGTGGTAAAGATGCTATGGAAACATACAAGTCTTGTGGCAAACCACAGCACAGGTGCACCTGTTACCTGCCCATGAAGGCAATGCTTATTACACCAGAAGGTAGAGAAGTTCTCCTGCACCTCCCTGACCTGTCTCTGTAGCCCCTTACTCTGCTTCTCCATGTCTGGAATCTGGGTACACAGCCTGGATGTCTTCTGTGACACCCTCACAGTAGATGCATCAGCTGCACTAGGAGGGGACCAGCTCTCCTGAACACACTCACAAATGCCTAATTCATTGAAAACCCAAGCTGCAGCACACAGAAACCTGCTATTCTCCTTCTGACAGGCAGCTGCATCAAAAGCTTTGTTAAAGTAGGGGAAAATAATGCTTGGTAATGGTGTGTCTCTCAGCCCACAGCAACAACCACAGTTCCACAGCCCAGTTCATCCTGCCCTGTGCAGGCTGGGCTCCCAGCCCTAACCTACATGGTTCACAGAGGGAATGCTGCAGTGTCTCCTTGTGCAACTCTCAGGCATCTCTGCCACTGCTTCAAGTGGCCTCTCCATGTGTTGGACAAGAAAAGGATTTCCACAGAGCAGCCCCCACATCCAGGCACCTGCACTTGGTGCCTAAAGATGGGCACTGCTGGGATTTGCTCTTCACTTTTCTTTTCAATAAACTGTCTCCGATAATTGCCTTGGCTTTAGAGCTGAAGGCCTCTGGAGTAATGAACAACTGTTATTTCTAGTACAATGGGATCGTTGCCTGTAATGTTATCCCTTAATTGCTACTGCGGTGCAAATTATGAAAAGCAAGAATATCCAAATATAGAGACACTTGGCCCTTGTGACAGGAAATTAAGGTCTCTTCTCTGGCACTGCTGCATGCCCTGTACTCCCACTCAAGTCAAAATGAATTACATACATTCAATATTTTGAAAAACAAGCTCTTAACCTCTACAAACAAGCTTATAGAGTTCATATCATGTGTGTTCTGGCTATCCCTATAATTGTCCAATCCTTTTTCAGATCCTACTAATCTCCTGGGCATCTTGGTCCCTTCAGAGTTAACGGCAAACCTTGGCTGAAAAGGATGAAGTACATTTTTAAAAAATAATGAATAAATCTGTGGGTGTATTATCTTTTGAAGTTGTAGTGCTTTGGATTGCTTAATTGGTTATTTTTTATGGTAAGAAAAAGGAAGCAAATTTTTTATATCATCCTCAATATAAAGTATCCTATCTTCCTCCCTATTTTTGACACCTTGAGAGTCTATAATTTTCAGCATCTTGGATAAAATCTTTTCAATACCTGCCTTACTTTGGAGCTGTACTCTTTAGAAGCAATAATGACCAGAACAAACTTAGACTTCTGAGACTGAATGTGTTATCTCTACAGTGCCTTTCTAATATTTCAGGAATTAAGAATCTAAATGTTTAATCTCCACTGTGAAGTGTCTGAAAAGTGTGGTATTGTCAAACAAAAGTGGTAAACTGCTGAGGAAAGGTCCAATCCTTCTCTTACTGATGTCAGTGGGAATTTTGCCAGGAAGCTCAGCATGATAAGGGTACAGACCAAAGTAATCAGTTCTACAGATGATTACATGAAAAGCCCTTCATTATAGCATGATGATTGAGTATTATTACAGTCATGAGACACAGACATCTTCTGGAAACAAAACCAAGAAAAATAATGCATTAAGGCTATTCCTCCTCCAACTGGGCCTGTTTGGCCTTTCATCAGATGTCTCTTCACATGTTAGCACAGCTACGCTGGTTTTGGCCACAGCCTGATGTGCACAGTGAAATGAGCCCAGATTTCCTGCTCCACAGTTCCTCTCTGCTAAAGGTCTCCCAGCCCACAAAAGCCATGTCGTTTGGTAAGTAAAGCATTTTTGGCAAACTCAGGAACATTACACTTTGTTGTCCATCTTCTCACTTCAGTTCAAGGGAACATCTTGCTCCACAGGTGCCTTTTCCAGGCTGGAGAAGTGCAAGTAGTGAACGCTCGTGTGTGATGGCTGATGTGATGAAGGCACAGAGCCCCAGAGCCAGATGCCTGCTCCTGCAGCCTCACCCAGCCTGCCCAGTGCTCCAGCTGAGAGCAGGAGGAAGCAGGAGCTTGTGGCTGTGAACTGGGCACTGAGGGCATGGATGATGTGTGCAAGCTAATGGGGTACACGTTCAGGATCTTCACAGTTCTTCAGAGAGCATTTGTTAGGCAGATACACTGATGCAGTTTTGCACAGTTCATCCAAGAAAGTGAGGTTGCACTGTACCCTGCAAAAGCAAAGTCTGTGTGAAGATGGGAATATGATAGATTTTGTATCAACTTTGGATTAAAGTGTTTTATTATTACTTATATGTAAGGAGGTTAATTTTCTCTCTATTACTTTGGGGTTAAACAGAAGCCTGCTTTCCCTACTAAAATCAGTAATTTGTCAGCTTAGCAAAATCTGTATTAATAAAGACAAAATGTAAATATTTGTAAAACATGCACAGTTACATCACTCACTGTTACAAAATCATCAGTACTGTCTGGTTCTGATTTGTATTTTCATAGTCACAGGAAGCTACAGTGGTGACAGCAGGAAAACACACATCCACAGCCAGTTTTAGGTACATTTTGGGGAGAATTCTCTTCACTACCTTAGAAGAGAAGTTCTAATGCTGCATTTTAATTTATTTTCCACATTTGTATGTTGCTTATGTTTCTTATCTGAAAAGAACTGTGAGAGTCTCCCACTGCTTCTTGTCTGAAACTGCTCTCTGGAGCAGCTCTAATTTCTCTGTCATGATACGTGTTGTCAGGCTTTGTCTCCTCCTGAAATTAACATTAAAATGGTATGCTGGCAAAAAAAAAATTGTTATGGTTGGGGATTCTGAAACATTTTCTGTTATTTTTGTAGTATCAGTTAATACTTCCCTGAAGCTGTGCATTTGATTAAATGCCTTTTCTTTCTGCAGTCGCAGTCCTCTGAAACTGGTAAAAAATCACTGCTATTTCATTTTAACCTCTCAAGTGATGGGCAAAAATCAGTTGCCTAGTAAGCAGAAGTACTATTGTTTGTGCTAAAAGGTCAAGACAAAAATGTGCTGAAAACTTTCTGGATATTTATATAAAGAGATGAGTTATGATTTGGGAGTTTTGACTTGCACAAAAGAGTCTGCATTTGACCCTCTGCATCCTGCTTTCACATAATTTTGTGTCACTTTAAGGAGAGGAATAACTATTTCTCAAACAAACATTTTGATATTGCAGAAAGATAACAGCTACCTCTCAGTTTAGATGAACTCAGAAATGTGCCTAGAAAATAATTTGTCATCTGCTATAGAAACATCAGAGTTCCAGCTTAAGCAATAGCAGTATGAAATCCTTTTCTCTGACCATATACTAAAAGAGCCAGCAAATGAAAAGCTATTGTGTTTATTTTCTATGGACAGCTACCACATAATAGTGTGGTAATACTTTTCATGGCAGTCCATCTCACAATATACATATTACAGTTCAGAATATACCATCTTCTCTAACCTATGCTATGCTTCAGTTCTCAAGGTCTTTGTACAGAGCAGCTCATGTGTTATGTGTTACGAACATGCTGAACCTCTCAGCTGGGTGGATGAATTTCTGGGGTGCTGCAAGCTCATTTAGAGTGCAACATTAACTTCATACAGAAACCTCTGGAAGCAAGAGCTCAGGCTGGGGTTAGGCTTTGTGCAGATCATAGTGGGAGGGTATAAAGAGAATCTATGTACTTTACACAAACAGATTTGGCACACCTATAGCTGCTATGCTCTGGAAGTGCAATTGAACTGCCTGTCTACTAACAGCAGTAAAACCAACAGTTTTAAGAGAGGGGGTATAGATGGAACCTCAACTGTCTTTCTTGTGGTTTTCAAGACACAGGAAAAATTTCTAGGAAAAACAAGAGGGAGCACATCACTTCTGTCAAGTATTGTGCAAAGCTGTCCTGTCAGCCACACAGGACACTAGAAGGCATCACTGCATCCTGCATCTCCTACAGTATAACATGAAAGTCTGACAGACAAAGCTTTCACTTTACTCTCACATGAAGTAAGACATCTGTCTGGACTAGGCACCAAGATGAAGCAAAATGCTTCCCCTTTCCTGACCTACTACTATGGATGCATTAAAAAGTGTATTGCATGAAAACATCAGGAGGGAAAAAGAAGCTTCTTATCTTTAATAAACTCTCAAACTTTACCACCAAGTTTCCAAATTCAAAATATTTTCTTTTTTCTGCCTCATTGGTCTCAACCCAGACCACCAGCTAATTCTTATCTGGGTCCTGTGGCGAGCTCAGCTGGGCTGGCACAGCCTCTGGCAGCAGCTGAACTCCAGGCAGGTTCAGCATCCCACCTGCAGGGACTCTGGCAGGGTCAGGACTCTGACAACTGATCCAGAAATCTAAGTGGCTATGAAAATGTTTGCAGAAGCATTTAAACAATTTTTCCTCTGTATTATTAATGATTCTTTCCCTCCAACTGTATTGTTTGTATCAACCATTTCTGAAATTACTGTTCTGGAAGCAAACACACTTGCATTCTCACAGAGTGGTTTTTTGAATTTATGATCTTTCTCAAAATCATAGAATCACAGAATGTTAGAATGGTTTGTGTTGGAAGGACCTTAAAGTTCATCTAGTTCCAGCCCTTCTGCCATGGCCAGGAACACCTTCCACTATACCAGGTTGTTCATGGCCACCATCCTATGTGGCCTTGGACACTTCCAGGGATGAGACATTCACAATTTCACTGGACAACCTATTCCAGTGCCTTACTACCCTAAAAAAATTTATTCTGAATATCTAAACCTGTTCTCTTTCAATTTAATCCATCCCTCCTTGTCCTATCACTACAAGCCCTTGTAGAAAGTCTCTTCCCAGCTCTTTTAGGCCTTCTTTAGGTATTGGAAGGTGCTAGAAGGTTTCCCCAGAGGCTTCTCTTCTCCAGGCTGAACAACCCCAACATTCTCATCCTGTCTTCATAGGAGAAGTACTTTTTAATACCTTAAAAAAAAAAAAAAACCTGGAAGAAGAGGTGGAGAGGTATTTATGATCTAATATCCTTCCTAATAACCACAGTAACCTCAATCTCTTAGAGAAAATTAGCATTTATCTCTTCCCTGGTGTAAATCATTCTAGCCCACTTTCACAATTTGCCTGATGCTGAAGTATTGCTAAGCAACACCACACTTGCAGGTCAGCTGCCACTTCTAGACTATGCCAGTGTCAAATTTTTAAGGCCTACACAATATTTTTTTCAAAGATTATGTTGCCATTTAAGAGCATTTAAAACTACTTAGCTAATCTTCCTACTGTAATACTAGCTCTTGCTTAGTCTAAAGCTGCCTTGCTATGGATGAATATTGCTTGGAGTGTCTAAATATTTGGAAGTAAAACCAGCCATTTTCTTCAGTGGTGAAGCATGTATATAAATGTATGGTATAGGATCAAGCCTGATTTTAATTATAAGTTGTCTTTTCTCTTACTCTGCCTGCCTTCCCTGTTTTTCATGCCAACAGCAACTGTTTAATTTGACTTGAAGGAAAGCTAAACAGCCTCAAGTAGCAGATGAATCATTCTAATATCTGATAACTTTTCCAAATAAAGGCTTCTCTCTCCAGGAGCAAATGTCAGTCTCCATCACTTAACAAGCTTATCTAAGCCCATGTGGTGAGCAGGGACATGCTCATACTGAAAAGCTAATGGTGGGATTTTCAATGTGTTGCCAAACTGCTGACAAAGTTCAGCACGCAGCCTGTGCCTGAGCAAGGCTGTGAAGTAACAGGTATAGGGCATATAGCAAAAGTTCCAAACCATGAACCCCCAAAAGTGTAGGGTGCTCCTCAGTGGGCCATCACTGATGCCTGCTCTTGCTTTGCTCAGGTGCTGCAGAGGTGCCCCTCCTGTGGAAGCCCTAGCACTGCCCTTACAGTTTGATCCAGACATCACCAACTCCAAAGTGCCAACAAAATATGGGTTTCCACAAAAGTAAGCGCTTGGATACAGCACAGAAACCTTTCTAATGCCAAGTACCTCATTAAATTGTCAACTTCCTAGCAAGCAGCACTCAGAGCAACAAGAACAAGCATGGGAGATAAAGTTCTCCAGCGACCTATGCTGGTAAACCAGGACTTGCAGAGCCAAGCGCTCAGGGCTGTGAGTTCAAGCAGTGCTTGGCTTGCACCCAAGCCCAAGGAGCCAGGGAAGCCAAGGCAGAGCCATGGAGCAGGCGCCTCTCTACACCCTGGTGGCAGGTTTGCTGGGCAGCATCTCCCTCTGGAGGCTCTCCCCAGGTCCTGCTTCCCATCACCAGCCCCAGCTGGGCAGGAGAGCCCACCCCAAACCACCATATGAGGCTTGGGTGAACCTGACTTCTCTTAGAGCACTTTAAGAGATGGATGTCGAGATCAATCTTCCGACTAAAAGAGCATTCTGTAAAATTAGTACTTTAGGAATTGTTTTTCTAATCTGAGTCTGTGAACCTTTCAGGATAGTAAAATACTACTTTTTTCTCCAGTGCTGATCATTAGACACACACTTTTCCTAAAACTATGGGGAGGCTAATGGAATCAGATGAAATTAGAAAGTTAAAGTTGAGGATTCTAAGAAGAGAATCTAATCAAATACAAACATGACAGTTGTTATCACTGTCACAGTACTTAGAGCAATTTTCTGTTAAATTATCCATGTGTTTTCACCAACAGAAGTTAGTCATTCAAGCCATTTTAATTATACTTTTATATCACTGTCTCTTTTTTTTTTTTTTGAGTTTCTTGTTTTTACTGGATCTTTGATGGGATTTATACAGACTGAGATTTCTCATACTGCTCTGAAGCTACATTTGGATTATCACAACCTTCAAAAGCTTGAAGACAATCCTAAAAAGATTGAAAAGATGAAACCAGAGTTTTCACAGAGATCCAGTGACTCTAGTAAACCTCTACAGAGCCCCAGGATCTCCCTCATCACAGGGACAGCAACATGCTCCCTGATTTTTTTTATGGAAACCATAGAGCACTCACATGCATTCAACATGATAAAGACTGAAAGTGAAAAATTTCTATCCAGCTTCCTAAAATGTCAAGTAAAATGTCAAGTAGCACTGTAATAAAAAAGGAAAACCTAACATAAAACAGGAGTAGTCTGATTAGCATGTTGCTTTCTAATGAATGTCACATATTCGGCAAAACCACTGGGCTTCAGAAATAATGAAGTAGTGACTGGATGAAAAAAATCACAGCAGTTCACCAGTAACTCCCAAAAAATCTCCTTTATGAAGGGAATCTTTCTTTGGAAACTTCTGTAATTGGACACATCTTAGGATCAAATTCTCTCATCAAAGGGTAGATATTACGACCTCACTAGAGGCAATGGATCTTTATGGATCTAAGAAGAAAAGTTGGCATTCATTGTTGTTCCTCTAGGGAGAAGGGAGAGTAAAAAAAAATAAATTTCAATTAATGGTGTTCAACTGATGGAGAATGACAGACCTTTCTACAGCTGGTAATCCAAGGTAATTAAATTAGATGATGGGGACCTCTCTTGCTGCCACTTAAAAGGAAGAAGATCCAAGGAAGAGTGGCCATCCTAAAAATAATTATCTGTGAATCCCACAAAATAGATCCAGTGGGATAGACCCCTGAACATTACAGGAAATGAATCTGAACTAAATCCTGCACAGCAAAATTTGTCTTGCGGATGGGGAAAGTGAAATTTGCAAAATTCTTGATTTTTTAATCAATTATTATCACCACCCTGTAACCCAAGGGAAATCTGCTATCAGGGAAACACAAGATCAAGGATACTTCTGGCCAAAGGAATCTGTAGTTAAAGCAGACCACTCATGACATGTGAAATAAACTATGACTTGCAATTGTTTTCATCCTTCTCACTGCAGATGTTCCTGTCCAACTCCTAACACCTGCCACCTTTAATGCAGTCCTCCAGTAAGCTGTTTGCTAGTACAAGTGTTTACTGTACCAAAATCAGTCTTCTCTTTTTCACCAGGGCTTTGAGAGACACAATGTAGAATGTTTTATTACCCTCTAGACATTTTACAATGTCTAGTAGTTTTATCTTTTTCATCTCAGAAAGATGTTGCATTATCCAATATGATTTTCTCTTTGTAAATTCATGTGTGCTGCTCTTCATTCACCCATACTTCAGATATTCAAAGACATCCTTTTCTACCATTTGTATCAGTAATTAACCATTGCTGAACAGGTAACTGAGTGGCAACAGTGGGATTCCTTGCTTCAATATTTTAAAGAATTTAATCCTTTCTCCTCCACACATTTATTGTCTGTTTACATATGTATTGTCTCTTTAGCTAGCTATACAGCTGTTTTTCTTCAGCTGTTTCTCAACTGGTTATAAATTTCCAAAATTCCTTATGAGGATCAGACCATTATTCTGACCTAAGGATCATGTGCAGGTCTCTTTTTTTATATAATGTTTTAATAGTTGACAGAATTAGTATTCTGTTGGTATATGATTATCCCACTTCTTTTTGACAGACTCTGTAAACATCTCATTTGAATTCTCAATAATTTGGTGTTTATTGCTATCCTTTTACTGTCCAATATATTGGAATGCCTAAAAAATCCTGACATTTTTTGGCATCAGCTTCCATTGAAGTTCAACAGGACATAAACACCTACTGCCTTTTGCATCTTTTCAGAGCTGCACCCACAAAATATTGTGCATTTGTAATATAAAAGTAATCACTTGGCAGAACAACAGCAACCCAGAGGGCCAAGTATATCACTGCTTAATAGATCCCAGCTATGGGCTCATAAAGAACAGAACTGTAGAATTATCGATATCTAAAATGACACAAATTCTCAAATTATAAAACTACAAAACTTGAACAGTTTAGTATTTTCCTGATATTGGTCATAATTAAATTAGATTTTACAACTATTGCCATTCACTTCTAGACCTAAAAAATATTATCAAGTTCAGGATGTTGCTAGATAAAGGAGGGTCATCAAATATGAAATACCCACGATGGAGAGCTTCAGTTACTGGTACACAAGCTGCCCAAATGTCATGAGACAGAGTTTACAGATGCAGTTTCTGGACTCCACCAATGATTGCTTCATACAGCTGAAAATCCTACAAAACATGGGAAAAATCACTTTTGTGGATTCAAACCTAAATAACACTTTGGAGTAAGCTTGGAGGTAGATAGAGGCTGAAGCACTTAAAGCTGGAGTTTCTGGAAAGTTCTGTAGCTTCCAAAACACATCTGTATTTTTCTGGCAGCTGTGTGTGACCATTATCACCAGTAAATGACAGCTGGACCACATCAGGAAAGCTTCTAGACTGCACTCTGTGCTACTCAAAGGGAAGGCCCCTCACATTCACTGGGAGATTTGTGTGTGATGCAATCCAAGGTCTGCAAAACAGCAATAACCAGCACTCTCATTTTAAATACATGCTCTTGATCCAGATCAAAACACTAATGTAGATGCTTTCCATTAATCTCATGGATTGGTAGTTAAGTCCTATCACAGGTTTGCAATGCTGTTTCTGTGTCATGGTGTTCGTTCTTGACACATTTTATCTTCGGTAAATAAAATAAAATTTTGACTTAGAAAAAATATTGCTTGACAGTGGGCCAGATGAGTACCCTGAAAGTGCAATTTAGCTTCAAAAGAAGGTTTTTGTTTGAAAGAAGGTTTTTTCCTAAAATAAGCAAAGCAGGAACCTTTGCAACTGAACTCGAGCATTTCACAGACCTTGAGAAAGACTATGTCAGTAGGGAATTGCCGCCTGCAGATAAACAGAGATGGGGAAGCAAAGAGAAAGCAAGTCAAACCCAGCCAAGCCAAGCCAAGCCAAGCAAATGGAAGGCAAAGCAAGGCAAGGCAAGGCCAGAGAAAGCATATCATAGCTTGTTGTGAATTCCGTCATGTTTGTGATCTCAGCACGTTTGGTATCACAAAGCTGCCAAGTGCGAGAGAACTTTCACAGATCTGTCAGGCAGCCGTGTTACAAGCCCTGCCTGCTCATGTCCAGTGCTACAGACCCAGCTGGGCTGCAGCTAGAGCTCCTTCTTCAGTCTCCTCAGAGACTGCTGGGGGAAGGTAGCTATGTTGGTAAAGCCATCTAATCTCAAAATTCACTGGAGACAAATGTAGACTTGATCAGGGAAAGAAAGGGGCTCAGTAGTATCCATTTCCTTATGTCCTAGCATTCCTGCATGCTCTTAAGGTGCACTCTGAGCCTCTCTAGATTTGCTGCCTCCTTGAAACAGCTCTCTCTGGCCAATGTTCTTTTGCCTCCCCAACAGTCTTCTCCATTTCTTCTATGCAACTCTCCTGCTCCCAGGCTTTAATACAGCATCTAGTGTATCACTTTTTGAAAATATGTGAGTGGTTATTTTCAACAGCAAGAAAATGAGTTGTCATAGACAAGCACAGAAATAAAAGTTAAAAGTCCTCAGAATATTTATTACCTCTTCACAGTAAAAGCAAACCTTAGTTAGATGCTCTAAGCCTAGATTTTGCATCTGAGAGTTTAATAATTTCCAAAAAACTGGTGTAAGAGAAGACATGAAACGTACAAACATAAAGATTTTCTATGTCATATGCTTCTGTATGTTTCCACCTATATTTTTGTGCAAAAAATGAATGCATAAGAGGCTCATTTCCCCACAAAATACAAAAATGAAAGTGCTTGCTGTAAAAATGCAGACACAAGTTCGGCCAGGAGATAACTCTAGTTTAGGATGAAGTAATTTCTTCATTATTATTCTTTACAAATTTTGCAGGAAGCCTGACAGATAAAAACTGGTTCAAGATATGTATTTTCACTGTCAGTTATGCTTGTGCAAAAGCAAAAAGGAATGCATATCTTGGCATGACAGAAAAGCATCAACCTAAGAACCTAAGCTCAAGGCTATTCCTTTTCTACACAGACTTCAGTGAGGAAATGGTAGGAAAACTAAAATAATTTTCAAGCTGCTAGAGGGTACTGTCAACTGTGAAAAATAGAAAGACAACATAAACATAATTATTCAAGTGCACCCTCTTAACTAACAGAATGATTTTAAGGGCTAGCACAGAATTTTTTAGACATGCTAAGCAAGACAGATAGATAGCAAACAATCACGGTGGTTTCCTCCTTTGCAAAACACTTTACAAAAGAGATATTAAGCAGATTGATTTGGAATGCATGTGGAGGTTAAGATCTGATGCAGTTTGTAACTCCATTTCTTCAGCATCCCTGTTAGATGTTTTGCATAGCAGTACCTTCTGAACAAATTTGGGATCAAACGCTAAGTATCGATTAAGACTTCACTGGAAAATCTACAGGACTGAGAATGAATATTTGGTCCTTAGGTATATGAATGAAGAGGTCATATTTGAAGTATTTTTCCTTTTGTAACATGAAGGTGAAGATTCCCAAAAGATCACTTGTGTGCTGTCACTGCTCTGTAAGCCCCTTCAAAAGGCACATGTCCTGGAAGAAAAAGGTACCCATTGCTGTGATGGTACCTGCTGCTGTAGCTGCTGCTCTTCCAGGTACATGGCAAAAGAGGGCAGTGGAGTACTGCACATTTCAACAGATTAAACTAATGATCCCTGCAGATCTTGTCTCCACATTTCTTTGCTGCAAAAATTATTACAATACCTAAAAAGGTAATCGTGTTGTATTAATAACATCCAGACAGTTTAAACAGAACATCTCTTTTGCTTTCACTGAAAATGGCATTTTTCTCCTAGTGAGCCTTGTAATCGATTGATTGAAATTTCATTACTTCCAAATCTCCAGTAACAGGAGGTATTGCATTTTCACCCACTAACAGGATTCTCTGTGTTGGTTTCTTTTGCATTACCTCCTTCGCGTGCTCTCCAGGGAAGTTTGCATTCCTGCTGTAACACAACTCTCTAAGTTTAAAACAGCCAACAGTAGTTTAAGTGTCATCACATGGAATGGGTTTTGTTTCCATTTCTGTGTCACTAACAAGAAACCCTGCTGGTTTTAGCCAATGTACCATGGCCAGTCATTGCTTCTGTTGTGTTCTTTCTTAATTTATTAGGCAGTTCTACTTCTAAATCCTTCCTAAGTGTTTCTAGACTTTGTCTGTATCACATCTATTTCAAAATATGTTAGTTCATGCAACTTTAAACATTCCTCAACATCATTTGTTGTTCCCATATTTAACAAAAGAGCTCTAAGGTCAAAGGTATCTTGTTTTTAGTTTTACACTGTAATATAATCCAATCTGAAGTTCAGGGTTGCTTTGGTTTTTGAATTGGAGTTTAGGATGATGCTTCCTTTTGCTGAAAGAAGGGTTCCCACTTCAGTGTAAGTTGACATATATAATATGTTGTTAAAAATAATGACATATTATTTAAGAGGGATGATCACAGTAAAGAGCCCTGTCCTCTCTACCAAACAACCCTCTTTCATCTTTTCAAAACCAGCTTTTAGTCTTCCTTTAAAATGACAAAGGTTTACAGTGTCAATATACTCCTCGGGATGGCAGTGTTCTAACCAGATTTATTAGCAAATCTCTTACTTTACCATTATAAGCCAATCCCTGGTACTCAAGGTCATTAATTTCAAAATATCACGTTTTATTTAATGGCTATAACATGTCAGCACTGTCTCCAATGTTCCTTTGATGCAAAAAGACAAGGGGATGTGACAAGATAAACTTTGATGTGCCACATCCAACCTGAAGTTTGAATTATTTATAAATGTTTGGAAAATTACATAAAATGATAGTGTATGATATGCAATCCTTTACCACTACATTCTCAGATCAAAACACAGTAATCACCAAAATCATTATCTTATTTCAGAGCAGTTTCAAGGGCAGCTCACTGGACTGGGATTACAGAGAGTCAGTTTATAAGCTTAGTTCTTCCATGGTTCAAGTAGCAAATTCAAGGAAGTGCCCCAGCCTCCTCAGCCTCAGCTTCCTCTCCTTTAAAGCAGGAGGACTAACACCCATCTTTTCTGTAAAGTGTTTGGATATCATGGTGTACATAGTTTTTATATTTACAATATAGAGGCTGGATATTATTTTTGTTATTACAGTTTTTGTTCTATTTTTACAGGGATGTTATATTATTCCTACTGCTACAGTTTCCTGCCTCCAGGGTGCTGGGTTTTGAGCAAACAAAAATGCAGGCTGGTCAAAGTCGACTGCTGTTTACATTTGAAAAATATTTTAGAAGTGTAAGACCATTCTTTCCACGCCAGTGCACTTAAACGTACAGAAAAATCAATACTTTTCTCTACAATTGACTAGGCTTTTTCCAGTTGGTCTTGCACAGTTAAAAAGGCATAAACCACCCTCAAATATAAACAGAAAAAACTTGCAATAGTGCTAACTGTGCAAAAGTGCAATTTCTTTCTGTGAGATGTTTCCAGAAATACTTTAATGCTTTGGTTAACTCCCTGAGACAGAAAACCTTTCTTAAGGGAAGGAATACTGTTCCGTCTTTACTTTTATTTATTCATTTTATCCTTAACTAAGAAAGAAAGCAATATTGTGTTTCAGAGATGTATCTAACACCAATCTAAAACTAACTCTTCCTTTCTCCTCTCCTTAATTATTCCTGATTTCCTGACATAGGTTTATGTATACATATGTCATTAGATTGCTTTTTAATATAAAACTATACATTTAGACTTTATCATTTGCATTTCATATCAAATTATAAAATTTATATAAAGATAGATAGATAGATAGATAGACAGACCAACATTCAAAAAAATAAGAGCTGGGCAAGTCTGAGTCAGGTGATAATCAAGTGACTTTTCAAATCTCAGTGTTGGTTATAACACCACAGAGTTTTTATGGTGCTTCACCACCAAAACAGGGGCATTCCACATATCAAAGCTGAGGATTCTCTTGAAAGAGAGAATCCTTTACCCAAGGGCTGAGTAGAAAAGGAGACAGGCATGGGTGGACCACCATCTTGACCAGAGATAAAGCCCATGCAGAAAGTTAATTGAGAAGTGCCTTTAAGGAGTTTATTTCCATTCCCACTCCTGTTGGCATAAATGTAATTAAAAGCCATAGAAACGTCACACTTTCGGGAGTTCCAGGAGCTGCTTTTGCAAACCAAATGGTTTCACCCTTCACTTCTGGGGCACTGACCCAGCTCATAAACTGTGTAACAAACTGTACTAAACAGTCACCTACAGTTAAGCAGAACAAGGAAATCAAGATGGGTTTGGTGGTAAGAGGCAAATGGAGTGACCACTTTCAGTTCAAGCATCACTGGTAATAAATGTGTACACACACGTGCATTTGTGTAACTCTCTTTAAATTCCTGATAACAAATCCTCTTGGTGCAAACCTTAATGTAACAGATATTACACAGAATGTTTTGAAAAACAGAACCATTACAATTGGTAAAAAGGAAACGAGTAAAATGCAGGTAAATAGAAGGATTTACATGGGGTTTTAATTTTTTTAAAAATTAACTTTATGGACATGGAAAAAACAAAATTAAGCTTTCCTTAGCAAGGGCCATTATTCAGAGGACAAATTATTATGGTCCACAAGTGCCACCTGCTACTATTACAGCAAGGGAAAGAAAAATGTAGTCACTTCCTGCTTTGAAACTGCTTAATCTCCTCTCTTGTGATGCTCAGAGGTGATGATAATTTTGCATTTTTCAGTCTGTCCCCTATCAGGGCACAAAACCTGCCGCCTACACATGAGAAAGGAAATCCAGCACAGGCTTCTAGCAGAACAGTTCTGGTGGGACGAGGATGAGGCTGATAGGTGGCTATAGGGCTGCATGTTAGGATAAAAAACATGAAGAGAATGTGTCAGAACTGAAATCAAGCAGTAGACACCATCCAGCTCGTTATGAAAGCAACATTACTCTCTTACAACATGAGAGCTCTGAAACTACCTAACTGAAATGGTAAGATAAACATAAATGGATTTCACAGTGTAAGCAACTGCTCTACTCATACAAATGTAGGTCAAAAAGAAATGAAGTTACAGTCCCAGTGCAGGAATCACAGGACTGTAAAAGAAAGGCTATTCACAAGCTTAATTCAAACAACAGCCATCTCAAAAATGGCAAATTAAGAAATGCATTTTACTACACAGACCAAAATGTTGTTTAACTAAATATCCAATAAACAGATTGCTACATGCCCATGCTGGGTCACAACATCATGTTGTTTGCTAAGACACATCATTCTAAACATCATATTGTACATCTGAGCTTGTTTTCAAGACTGCATCAAAGAGAGGCTGCCACATTACAGCATGTCCTGATGTCACAGCTCTGCAGTTCCACTCCTCGCCAGACACCGGAGAGCCTCTGTCAGGGTAGACTCTTCTGTCTTTAGTGTGCCTCTCCACATGAGAAATGCACCTGGGATTTGCCACTGCTTGGAGGATTTGCCTGATATCCATCCATCCATCCATCCATCCATCCATCCATCACCGTATATTAATCTTTTCTTCCACCTGTTAGCAAGGTATTCTGCAAAACTTTTCCCACTCCACAAAGTGCAGCTACCGCTGGTACATCCCATCCAGGATGCTGCCTTTCAGTGAACCATCTCCTTGCTGAATTTCAAGAAGTTTAAGTTATTTTTACAGTTATCACAAGAGCCATTTGATTTCTCTAGTCATCCAGAGGACCACAGTATGTATAAAATCTACTTTGCCTAGCTGACATTAATAAAATAGTAGCAGAATATCCATAAGCTTATCCAATAATTACTCCATTTTGGTTCATACAGAGGTTCTCAGGAGTGCTGATTCTTTCACTTTCTTTCATGAAATCTGCTGAACCAAAGGTCCACACTACATAGCTATATTTTTCAATCATATATCATGAACATTTCTATTTCACGAGATAACAGTTTGCCTTTTAATTTAGCAGCATTTTGTATAGAACACACATTACACATTAATAGACATTACTAGTTCTAAGTTCTGTGTATTATATCAATCATTGCAAAATCAGCTCAAACAAAGCACACAGGCTAAAGGGTGACAAAGGTGGCTGGGTGTCATCCCAGCTGCATCACTTGGTTGCTACTTTGAGCAGCCTGAAGAAGGACTCCAACTGTTTATTAACGCATAGATCTATCCTCAGAACCAACGCCTGTGCTATCTGAAACTGGCACCCCTCCACTGAAGTCAGCTGAATGTTTGTAACAAATGAACAGCTCCTCCACAGCAAGCAAAATTCTGCCTTCCTTTATGTATCATCCCACATGCCCATAGGATTTTGCCTTCGTGATTAAAAGAGAATGACTCACAATGGTGGCTGCACTGTCTTCCAAGCCAGTCCCAGCTTTGTCTGTTGTGCTCAACCTTCCTTCCAGCTGACATTGTTTGTGTGGCCAAAAGTGAGAGACGAAACCCTTGGTTGATAATAAAGATGATACTATTTCATAACACCATCACATGTTTATCCTTGGAATTCACAGCACTTCCAACATGCAGACTCAAACTAAATGAATTTGGTGTCAATGTCTTGTTTCTGGGACAGGAACAGACAAAATATTTAATTCCTAAAGTCAGCAGCAGATTCATAGAAGTCTGGAATAAATAGATTACATATACACATACTATCTATTCACCTGAATACTGTGTAAAATTTTAAAAAGGGAACTGCCATGTGAATTTAATAGACAATACAGAACCTTACTGCTTCATACATAATTTAGTTTAAGAACTAGGAGAGCTTTCATGAACTCAAGTAAAAAGCAAGTTTTCTCTTCCACTTTTAATTTAAAATCTCTCCAGGCTTGTAAGCCCACAGGAGAGAAAAAATTAACGTCACTTCAGAATTCTCAAAAATAGCAGTTTATGCATTCAAATATGTACGTTTTTTTCCTAGGCTCAAAATGTTTTCATCATTTTTGATACATCTCCAAGTGAAAGAAAAACAACTGAGGTATAGAAATGTGGCTTTTCATGTGTTTAATAAGGTGGGGGGGTGGCAGTGAGCCCGTATACTAACAAGAGAGAATCACTGTTTAAACCCCTGACAACAGATGCACTGCAGCTCTCATTTATCTTGGATTTGCCCTGAAAATAATTACTCTTGATAGCTCCATCTTATAAATTTGGATTACTCTTAGGTGTATCATGATTGTCACAATAAAGGGGACCCACTATCACCTTGTGCAGCTTCCCTGCTCTCCTGTGAGTCTGCTCACCATCTGGACAGGCAGGCAGGTACCACAGCACAGCCCTGAGCGCTGAGGAAAAGCCTTTTCCTACATGGGGAAAAAAGGTAAATGGCCTTTTGCATTAAGTGCCTTTTTCCCTAGTTAGTAATCTGCTTTCCACCTAAATACAAGCTGTGAGTAGCCTAGGTTTGAGATGACAGGTTTGGTGTTGAAGCATACCATTCCCATGAGATTGTTTTTTTCTTCAAAGCCACAGTGCATATTTAGAACCAGTACCTGAAAATCCTACTGTACCAACTACCCATACAGCCATGACAGTTAATATGACAGGCTTTGTACAGCTGAAGACAAACATAAAGATAAAAATTGGACCAGATTACAGAAAAAAATTACACTACACATGAGTATGGCCAGCATGATTATATTATAGTCAGAGCAATGTAACTGAATTAATTTCCAATTCCTAGAAATGTGCTGGAGTCCCCACAGAGGTGTAAGAATTAAACAGGCTACAAGTATATTGCAATTTTTGTCCTCAACCTTCAGGCCACTGGGATCTGTGAAGGCTTCATCCTCCAAGTATGAGCACAGTGATCATTCTGCTATAGTGGTGCACTGCCAGGTACCACTCCAGCTCCACACCTCACCATACACAGGAGTATCGTATGGGAACTGTAAATGTAAAGTGTAAGGATGATTAGGACTACTGGGAACAGATCCCCATCCAGTCCCAGTTCTGTTCCCCTATCCTTTTGGTTTACCTGTCTAGCACATATTAAGAGTTAAGGAAAGAGTGCATAACAACAAGCCAGCCAGGGCTCATTCCCTTAGAAGACACTCAAGAATACATGCTTGATAGGATCACACAATCCTAGGATAGTTCAAGTTGGAAGGTGCCTCAGAAGGCCTCAGAAAGTAGGGCCAGTTTTGAGGTCAGACCATGTTGCTCAAGAGGTCTTAAATCCAGCTCTGGAGGCTTCAGTGCAGAAAAGACATGAACCTGTTGGACCAGGTCCAGAGGAGGGACACAGGAATGACCAGAGGAATGGGGGAGCATATCTCCTCTGCTATAACAGACAGAGATGGGGTTTTCAGCCTGGAGAAGGTTCCAGGTAGAATTTATAGCAGTTTTCCAGTATCTAAAGGGGGCTAAAAGAAAGTTGAAGGGGGACTTTTTACAAGGGCATGCAGTGATAGGAAAAGGGAAAATGGCTTCAAACTGAAAGAGATTTAGATTTAGAACAGTTTAGATTGGATTTTAGGAATAAATTCTTCACTGTGAGTATGGTGAAAAGACTGCAACTGCTCATCCAAAGAAACTGTGGATACTCCATTCCTTGAAGCATTCAAGGCAAGGCTGGATGTGGTTTTGTGCAATCACGTCTGGTGTAAGGAGCTTCTGAACAAACTCAAACACAAAAAGGAAGCCCTCAGAGGAAGCAAGGACACACACATATAGCTGACTCATGTACCTAACAGAAGAGTTACAGGGTTCCTCAGTCTTCTCCCTGTCCTGGGAAACCACCTTCTGGAGAGGAGCCACATTTTCCTTAGTCTTCCTTTTATAACCCACATACCTACAGAAGGTTTTTTTTGTTGCCCTTGATGTCCCTGTCCAGATTTCATTCTATCAGGGCTTTACCTTACCTAAGGCTTTACCAGCCTATCCCTGGCTGCTTGGACAATCTCACTCAAGCTGTCTATCCTTGCTTCCATCCTCTGTAGGCTTCCTTTTTGTGTCTGAGTTTGTCCAGGGGCTCCTTATTCATCCACGTATGTCACTTGGCATTTTCGCCTGACTTGTTTTTTGAGATACTTTGTTCTTGGTCTTGGAAGAGACAATCCTTGAGTATCAACCAGTTTTCTTTGGGCCTCTCTTCCCTCCAGGGCTTTATCCCACAGTACTCTACCTAGTAGGTCCCTGAGGAGGCCAAGGCCAGCTCCCCTGACAAGCAGGGTAGCGAGCTTGTCATGCTCCCTCCTCACTGGCCTAAGGATCTTAAACTTCACTGTTTCACGTTGACTACAGCCAAGTTGAATTATGCTGTATCAGTCACTAGAAATATATACTGATGTCCTTCTGTGTGCTCAGAGTCTTCCTTTTATCTTCACTGATAGAGAGACTTCATTAAACTCCCACTCAGTTACTGTCCCTCTTCAGCGTGTCAGAATGGTGTTGCAGTAGCAAATAAAAACAAGTCATTAGGATGGAGACTGGTGCTAAACTCATTTTTAAGCCCATTTATATACACATATCTCACAGGGGAGGTGATGACAGTATGTTCAGGAGTGCATTAATCATAAGAGCTGTATAAAACACACACTGCAGGCTACCTAACTATGTCACATAGAGTGTCCATGAAGAGAACGATTTAATGAAGACCTTGTTTAATTTTTGCTGTAGATATCACGATGCCTTTGCTGGGTATTTATTTAATAGGGTTCACAGCACTCACAATTCACCACTGAAATGGATACTGAATAGCAAAAAATATTTTCTCCATGAGTTCAGCTTTACCCCAATATGCAATAAATACAGAAGAGGCTAAAGTGCAAAAGGCACCTTTCTTCCCCTAGCCCTTGGTAATACACTGCTGTATTTCATGCAAACCAAAACATTTTCTTACTCAGGTGTTACATAAAATACAATAATACCCAAAAAGCATCATAATCCTGCATCATGTTTCACTGTGAATAAGTTTTAACACTCCTAAATTCAGGAGGATTCTTTCATCCTTTCCAGTTAAAAACATAAATACAGAAGATGCATTACATCAAAGAGTTGTACATTTGTACTTTTGCAAGAAGATGTTGGCTATTACTGGTTTGAGCCAAAATATTACAGTTCTGCTATCTTCTCTCTGAGATGCTCTTTTCTCACATATGTCTTGGTCATAATTTGTTAATTCTCTAATAGGATTTTTCCTGGTAAGTAGCAACTTTGTCTTTCTGAGGTCAATGGAAAACACAAGACATAAAATCTATTTGTTACTAATGTATTTCTTGCAGCACACATAAACGGAATTATTTTTTCCAAAGTGAATGGAGCATTAGCATTTTCTTTATAAAATGATTCATTTATAACCCCAATATTCAAAATCACTCATGTTTGATCACTGACTCCCCAAGAAAGCATTTGCAACACTATCTGGGTCTCAGGTAAATTCCTACTGGCATTAATGGAGTCAGGTTTCAAGGAAAAATAAGAAAATCATTAACGTAAAGATTCTCAGCTTGCTCTAGAGTTGCAAATTTCTAATTTCATCACATAGACTGTGCAAATGTATATAAATATGCACAGACATATGTATGCATGTATACTTTTATGTACATACAGTTTCTCTATAGGAAAGTGGTAATTTTTGTGCTCTGAGCATCTCATTTAACTTCACATTAGCTTCACTTTTTAAAATTTGAACACACTGGAGTCTCTCTTCTACTATCTTAATATAACACTTTCCTTTCTTTTCCCAATCCTTTGTTTTCATCAGTCACAAGCAATTTTTTCCACATCTTTTTCACAACCATAATCCACATTCAAACTATGCTCTGCTATGAAACTCTGAATGTCACCTTATTGGTATCCTTTATGCACGATTTAACGACTTGTGAAAACATCAGTAAATATCTTTAGTATTCCAAAGTAATATATCAAGACATTCAAAATAAAAATGGGATTCTCAACAGCTGACAACCTTATGAGCCCCTCCAAGCTAAAGCTCACATTTTCACACTTGGGTAAAATTTAAAAAGTTATCAGAATGCCTCTAACAAGAGCAGATGCTGCAACTACATGAACCATACCAGCAATGCATATTAAAAGTAACCCGTAATTTTTGTTTAAGGCTATGGTAATAGATATTAGGATATTTCATTTAAAAAACCAACTAGCTTAATGTAGAACAACAAATAAGCAAGTGTGTGCTGCTTTCCAATACACTCATCATTTGGTCAGTCCACTTCAGGAAAATCAATCTGTGCAGTTTGTCTACAAACTGCATTACGCACTAAGTCACAGTTCAGAGGATTAATGCTTGGAAGGAAAAGGAGAAAACACTCATGCATCAAAGAAAAACTGGGGGAAAAGTCATCCATGGAGAAACAGCAATGGAACTTTCCCGTATGTCTGAATGTCCAATTGCAGCCCTGACGCGGTGCTGTGCAGCAGGGAGGGAGCAGCCAGGCGAGCCTCTAATGGCACATCGTGCCCAGAGCAGAGATGGATCTTCAGGTGAAGAGAAAATATTTTTCATACTCCCTTATACACCTTCTTAGTAACTCCTTACACACGGAGTTTGTATTAACATTACCAGTGCAAGACAGTTATACCAGCAAAGCATGCAGCAAGATACAGCCTGCTCGCACTGCAGGTTTAATACACTTGTTACAGTGACACTGTATTCTCTAATACTGCCCCCAAATTTCTCATTTGAAGGGCCCTGCCAGTTTCAAGTGTTAGAATTGTGGCATCAATTGTACAATTAATCTCAACCTTCCCACCTCTGAGCTGTTTATAAACACACAAATTGGGCCAAGTGCTTGTCACATTACCAATAATCTAAGGCTCACAGATTTTAAGACTGCAAGGAACAACTACAAAATCATCACCTTGCATAGAACAGACAGTAGAAAAATCAGTGCTAGACTGGGCCCTCCAACAAATGGGGCTGGAGCTGCACAGGGCAGATCTACGTGTCCTGCCTCACAGCAGCTGGAAAGCTCTCTGCTTTACACTCACCTGGAGGGGAAAAAGTACAGCTGAGCACTCGTATGACACAAGGACATCTCGAGGATGCAGCTGTCCATCCCTGGACCTCGGCTAACCTTTTCTCTCTGCGGAGACCCTGCTATGCTGGAATCATCTTCAATGCTCATTTTAACCCTGTTTTAGGGAAATGGCATAAGATACACAGAGGGCACACCATGAAGACACTGATTTTTATTAGTCCATTTTATAAGGAAGAAAACAGAAAATAAGTAAATCTGTGATTTTTATTGTGCAGTTATTCTTCCTACATGCCACTTACAGAAAGTATTTAATAAATCTGTAGGGAATTTGCCTGACCAGGAATTGAGTAAAGAATGACTTACCCCGAAACATACTGCATGTTTAAGTCTGATGTGACAAGAATCCTAGGACCATGCTATAGCATGCTACCTTGCAGTAGGAATTAATCCATAAAATTCATTACACTTCTGCTGATGAAGCAGTGGTAATTCACAGTCTTTTTCCACACAAAAAAAGGTCAAAGTTTTGAAATATCATTTAACACAATTCTTGAGCAGCCTACTAAATAGGTTTTTGGACAAAAAAAAAATCATACCATTAAATTACTAATTTTTTCAATATGGTAAAACATTTCTCTTGGCTCAAGTAGAAACATCATAACAAGTTGTCTTTGGCTTAAATAAAAGCACTACTCAGAATGTTACAACCTGTCTTATTGCATAAAATACTTACAGGTGATCTATATCTACCTGATGCACTGCTTCTCAGTCACAGGTGATATTTCAGAGTTCACCTTTGAAACACTACCATACAGGGAGAGCAAGATGGTGAAAATTGTTGAGTTGGGGCACGAGCA
This sequence comes from Catharus ustulatus, assembly GCF_009819885.2. Classification (NCBI taxonomy): domain Eukaryota; kingdom Metazoa; phylum Chordata; class Aves; order Passeriformes; family Turdidae; genus Catharus; species Catharus ustulatus. The sequence goes on along the minus strand of NC_046222.1, from coordinate 89,103,024 downwards.
CAAACACCAAATAGAAATAAAATCATCACCAAGCTTCTGAGCAAACAAGTAAATAATTACAAAAATAAGGTCTCTAGGTATTCCATGGTAATCAATTCTACCCTTTTACTGTTTTAACATCTCTCTCAACTTTAGTAATATCATGCTGTTACAAATTCATGTGCTAATCTGCCAATATATTTCTGACTCCGTCAAAACCAACTGCAAAATTCCACCACAGCTGAGCAAGGCCAGAATATCATTCCCTCCTCTGAGGCATTGCAGCAATAGGAAAAGGTGGGTTTCAGATCTTTAGGGTTTCATGTTTGCTAATACACGATAATGAACACACACAATATCAAACCAAAGCCAACACATCTGTGACTACAACTAAAAATCAAATTCAATACTGCTAATCATTGCTCTGCTTATTTTTCAGTTCTGCCAGGCTGGAAAATACCCATTTGACTGTATACAAATCTCATATGTATATTTATATATAAACACATATATATTCACCTAATTTAGAATAAAACTAGGTATTAAAATAAAAATTCTACATCTTGTCTCCTAAAAACAATATGCTTAAAATAATAATGAGCCAGCTGGAAACACCAACGATCAAACAGTAACTGAAGGGACTGTTTCATGACTTCTACAATTATTAAGTTGATTAATGTCAGTTGTGATGGGTAGTACAAAATATGTTTGGTCATATCAACACTTCTGATATTTAATCACCCGCACACATATCTCTTGATATTTAGAGTTTTTTGAAAACCACATTAATTTGCCACATTTTATCCAGTTCTATAAATAACAGTTTGGTTTACTGTGAAATAATTAACACTAAATGGCAAAGCCTCTATAACTGTCTCACCTGCTAGTTCCTGCCAGCTGGGAGAGGGGCAGAAGGTGTGCACTGCTGTTAATTCGGGAAGGGAACATGTGACACAACCTGACATATCAAAGTGTGAAGAGGTTTTTGCCACTTAGCTAAAAACAAGTGTACTGACTGGGGGGGGCAGGGGGGGAAAGATGAAGAGGACTTGGAGATTGTTTTATTTCCACATCATTATATGCATAAGGGAAACAGAGCTATAGCCATTTTTAAATGTCTGTAAGAGTTTCTCCCTCCTCCTCCTCCCTCTTCCCTTGCTGTTCAGAGCTGTTGGGTAACAGACATTTCAGAGCGTGCATCGGGGAAGTAAACAAATGCATCGCTACTGTAGTTGCAGGGCAAGGAAACATTGATGTCACTGCTGTTATAATCACATTAGTAGCGTGTGTTAACGGTAATGTCATGTTTGATCAACTAATCAGGTCAAAAGCCCTTCAAAATACAGACTGAACAGAAGCACAAAATGGCAAGAGAATCGCCTTCCGAACAGTTTCCTCCACGTACAGACCCCTGTTGCAAAGCTGAGCTTTCGGTCACCAATACTCAATGTCAAGTCACCCCGAATTACACGATTACACTTTACAGCTGGCTAGGTCCCTGTTCCCCCGCTTGAAACGTGGATTTGATTTTTCTCCTCCTCCCCACGGTGTACACGCACCCACACCCTGCGGCATCCGAATCCATCCCGCCAGGGATAACGCACGCAGCTGGAGTTTGCTCCTGTTCCTGACAGCTTGTCTGTCAAGGACAGAAACAGTTACAGCCCAAGTGTTTAGGACAATTTTTCTTCCAGCAGGTCTTTTCCACTTTGAACACAATGTGTTGCTGTCTCTCCGCTTCAGCGCAGGGTATGCAATACAGCCGAACAGTAAAAGCAGAAATCGCCAACAACAAATTCTCTCAGGTGGGAAAACGGCTGGGCAGGATACATCCCCTCTTGTGTCCCAACACAGTCAGCACGTACATGTTCATCAACTGTGTACTTTTTACCAACATTTTCTGAAATTGCCCAGCTTGAGCATGTGATAAACCGATGAGTGTTAACCCTTTTAGAAAGAGTAGCACGTAGGAAATGCAGTGTCAGTGAGACCAGACACGGAGCGCTACCATCCAGAACTTCCCATGCACATTTTTCTGTCATCTCCCCCACTTCCTTCCATCAGCCTGGCCCCAGAAAGGAGAAACTCATCCTGCTTCACATCCCCTCCCCGAAGTCTGCCTGCTAGCACTGGCCGGATACCTGACATCTTCCCTTCATTTTCTGTAACTTCCCGATTTGCCCCTGGACTGATGAAGCACTGACTTTCCCCCATCCCCTGGGCTCACCTTTTAGGTCTGCCTGGCGGCGCATCCACCGCCTGCATACCAATGTGGGGCCGCAAAGGCAGCGCGGCGGCCGCCCTCCGGCACCCGCACCCGGCCCCGCCGCTCCGCGGGCGCGCTGCCTTTTGCGCCTTGTCACCTCGAAACGTTTAAAGCGGGGGGACACGGGCACGGGGGCAGGCACAATTTATCCCAGCCAGCAGGACGGGTCCTGCTCGTCCCCAGGGGACACGCATGCCTGCGTGCAGCAGGCGCTCAGGCACGCACATCCACGGGTGTGTGTGTACGCGGCGTGTGAATGGGGCGCCTGTGCCACATCCATGTGCGTGCGTGTGCGAGTGTGTGTGTGTTTGTGTGTGTGAGCGAGGGGAGGCGAGCGGAGCGGGAAGGAGGGAGGGAGGCATCCCCGCCGCACCCGCGCATCCCCCGCGCCGCGGAGAGCGGAGACTCACCGGGTCACCCTGGTCTCTGAAGGTCAAGCTCAGGTTGGTTTCTTGATCGCAGTTGTCCTCCGGGCTCTTTCGGCTCGGTCCTTCGCTCGCTTTTTTTTTTTTTTTTCTTTTTTTCCTCTTTTCTTTCCTTCCCCTTCTCTTCCTCTGCTCGGCCGCGGTGGCGGCGGCTGCCGCCCGGAGGGGCTCCCGCTGCCGCTCCCGGCCCCGCGGGGTGAATCCCGGCTCCTAAGCCCTGGCCCCGCGGCGCCGCTCAGATCCCATGGTCGCAATCCACATCGCGGCAGATGTACCACAGAATCACGTAGAGGATCAGCAGGATGGCGAAGATGAACAAAGCCACCAGGATAGCCTTGGTCACCGGAGAGATGAGGGACTGCATGTCACCCGCGGACCGCCGCCGAGGACAGACGACTCGAGAACTACACGGGGGCAGCGAGCGCGGACGGATCCCGCGGCCCCGCCGCCGCCCCCCCCGCCGCCGCCGCCAGCGACCCGGCGGGCAGCGGCGGCTGGCGCCGAGCCGGTGGCGGAGAGCCGGGGGCTGCCGCGCTCAGCGCCCCCGCTGCGGCGCTCGGGCGGCTCCCGGGCGGGCGGGACGGGGCGGCGCGCACGGACACCTCGGCGCGCCGGGGCACCCGGCCATGGGCACCGCGGCCCCGCCGCGGCTTCAAGCCCGCCCTGCGGCGGAGTGCGGCCGGGCGCCGGCAAACTTAGGCGCGGGGGCGGCCCATGGGGGACAGGTGTCAAGCGCCCGGTTGCCCTGCAGGTCTCCGACGAAAGCCATCCACGGGGGAGGGAAAGTTGCGGGCGGGACGCGGCGGGCGCCGCCGCCCCCGGCCCCGCAGGGAGCGTGCGGGGGCAGTGGGAGCCGCGGGCAGCGCGGGCAGCCCGGCCGCGGCAGCCTGGGACCGCGCCGGCCGGCGTGTTCCGCCCAGCTGAGGTGTTCCCTCCCCTCCCAGCCGCTCGCCCCCTCCTCCTCCACCTCCTCCTTCTCCTCCTCCGCCGCCTCCTGCGGTCCCCCCGCCTCCCGCCGCCGCCGAGCCGCGGGGAGAGCCCCGCCGGCCGGGTCCGTGCTGTGCCTGTAACTGTAGCGGGGTGCGAGGGAACGGGATTTCCTTTCCCCGTCCACCCTCTCCGCCTGCACTTGGCATCTCCATCACCTACATTCACCATCAGAGACTGACCTGGAGCAGGGGCCGGCGGCGGGGAGGACGGCTGAGGCTTGTCTCCGTTTTCTAAGCAGAAAGGTCACTCTTCCCCACCTCCGAAAAAATAAAGTTGGTTTTTTTTTTTTTTAATTCAGTCAGGTCGGCATGGGTCACAGCCTGCCAAGCTTCCCTCAGCGGGCTCTGTGGCCTTTGGCATATGTACCAAAGGTGCACAAGGACAGATAGCACGAAAATAGGACAGCAAGATGGAAATTGGATGAAAGAGCATCTCTTGCATATTCACCCCCAGCAGCAGATCTAGTTTAGTTTTCAACTCACCCCCTTCTGCAGCGCCAGAAGTGCCCGTGTAGCGGCACATCACGTGCACACTAACCTTGGCACTCAGCACCTGAAGTGTGTCCAGACACCTGCCTGCCTGCCCGGCACAGCTGATCAGGACCAGGCTTCCAGGCCACGAGCCAGGTGCCCCAAGACCAGCCCTGTGCTGGGGATGCAGGCAGCCTTCCCTCAGGTCACCCATGCAGGTGGCTGGTGAGGGCACCTTCGGTGGGACAGGCTGCTCATGTGGTGTGAGCTGCTTCCAGTACAATGCCAGGAACTTGTCACCTTTGATCTCTAGTGGGGACAGACCAGATCCTTCACAGAAGGTTCTTGCTGGATTTCAGTTCTGAGTGGTTGCATCAAAAACACAGAAACACAGAAGAACATCACTGAACCGTGTAAGAAAGGGCTGAAAGAAACGTTGAGACATCATCCCTCAAGAAGGACAAGAGCAACTTTATCAAGAGGGAGAAAGACAGACTTAAACATCAATATATAAAAAGTAGATAAATTAAGAATAATCAAATTTGAGAGGAAAAAGATAAGATACTCCTATATAGATATTCCAGGCACAAATACTCTAGAGAAAAAAATGTTATTAATGCCGAGCATGGGGATTTAAGGATGGGGTGGAAAGAAAGTAGGAAAGAAAAATACTAGGCTCTTAAATAAGGAGGACTCCAACACAGAGAAATGTCTAAATGGTATGAGATAATATCTCAGGAGAATGTATTGCAGGACACATTACACAGCTTTTCAAAAAAGCTCAGCTTTTTTGTGCAGAAGGGATGTTAGCTCCTCAAGGGATACCCACCACTGTACTCATTAGTTTATCATTTCCAACTCAAAGGAGTTCGAGATCCTGGAGGCAGATGGCTGGGTGCTCATGTCCTATTCTTTGAGACAAATGTTTTCTAATCCACTTGCTGGACATTAGTATTTCCATTGTAGGAAGGTGTCACTCCATGTAGAGTAGTTGTCCAGCTGATTTTCACACTCAAGCATTTGTGCATTGCCATCAGCCTTCCCTGGCTTGTTAGCTCTCAATAAAGTGGTACCAAACCTGGCAGTGCCAGACACAGCAGTAGCAATGGCAAGGGACTGCTGATAACCTCCATACTTGTCAGCAGGAGAAGCAAAATAATGCACCATCATTTCTGAAACCAAAATGTGATTGGTTGTGTAATGTGCAATCTGTTCTGAACTGGTTTTGATATCCGTTTGTTTAATTTGCATGCACTCAGGCACGAGGGCATCCCTGAGTAATTAAAAATATATAGTCTCTCTGAGTTTGATGTTCTGTCACTGGTGGAGCCTGAGCCAACACAGAAATCACAAGTTAAGCAACAGATATATTGCCAAAGCTGTCCTCAGTTAAGAAAGCTGATTTAAACAAGGAAGTAAACATAAAAACCTTCTTAGTTTTCAGATGTCTTATTAGTAAGCAGCAGGGAAGAAGGAAATCAATCTTTGCCAAATGAAGAGAGATAACAGTGACAGAAAAATCATTTTAATTTCCACCTAGTAAGCTGATATTAAATTAAACAGGAATACTAATAGATTTTAGTAGCTTTTAGTTTTCTCTTTCTCAATTCCCTTTGAAAATGTGCTGCATCAAATATACATATGCAAGGAAGAACATGCAGAAAAGATGGGTAAAAAACCCCACAGTCACAAGGTAATGCAGGCAGCTTTAAATGCCCAAATTAAATCCCACACTAATGTACAAGATACTTGTGCAACATGGATGGCACAAGGAGACCAGGCTGTTTCTCCTTAATTTCACCGGCAATCTTAGCCAAAATGAAGTTATCCTTGCTCCCTGTCGGCTCTCCAGTCCTCCTGCCAGGATGTTTATTCAGACCTGCTAAAATCTATTGGGAAGGCAGGGTCAATTTTATATCCCCAGGCTTGGACAGTCTGTGTCACCCTGGATTCCACTAATGGGAGCAAATCCTGAGGACTCATGGTACGTCCCTGACCTGGGAGGGGATCCAAAGCCATCGGATCCCTGGGATCCAGGGAGTCAGCTGAGGTGTTTGGCAAGCAAACAACCAGAGGTGTGTGCTGGTGGATAAGGCTTGAACAGACAGGGATTGCTGCTTGGAGAAGTGACCATTAATATTCCCTCTCCATAACCCCAAAATTGGCCGCATTGCAAAACCAGTGTGTTTCCCTCTTTCAGTAAAGTCAGACTGGGCAGGACACCGGTGAGTTGAGGTTGAAATAAATCATATTTTTTAATTCCTTTACCAATGAAAACATATAACCAGCTTAATACCTTTATTTTTAGGGCAGTTGCTTTTGCATGTAATTTCAGGGGTGTCAGTGAAATGCTTGTGATTTACACTGGTGTTAGCTGGAGGCAATTCTGGTACAGATAGTCAAATACAGACTTACCATTTCTAAATATGATCGCTCATTTCATGCCCAGTTTCCAATGGCTTCACAGGAATTTTAAACACAAGAAAAATATAAGAAGACATTTTCTGGTTTATTAGAATGATTTTCAGGCTTACAGAACAATTCCTGAGAGAATGAGTGTCAGAAACATGTCTAAGATGCCCAGTGAGTGCACACGGCCAACTGTTCCTGTTCAATGTGTCTGCATTGAAGAGGGTCACACATGTTAGAAACACTAAAGGCAATTGTGAGCAAACAGGCTTGAGTGCAGCAGTTTGTCTGGCATTGCTGCACAGTGCTCAATGCATGTTAATTCACCCCAACTCTCAGTCTATTATCTTTAAAATTGAGTTTTATTACTCACTGACTTCAAGAAAACCAGAATTTTACATAATTACAAGAAAGTACAGTTTAAAAAGTGAAAAATTTGGTCTAATCTACTAAAATAATACTTGAATACAGAACACAGAAACAAAGAAAAACACATTGTTTAAGGGGTTGACGGTGCTTATGAGAGCCTTCCAACTCTATAGCACCCTTCAAATAATTTCCAAGCCAAAAGTGATGGAACAACTGACTGCCTGGCAGCTACCTCTGTAGCTTTAGTGATTTTTCTGAATGGATATATGTCTATACAAAAAAAAAGACACTGATGGAAGTGGCAATAATTAGATTGGACAAATCCATAGATTACATGTCAGGTTTCAAGTACTGCTTTTTAGGCCAAAATGCACTGTTTCCAAGACAGTATCTGTTCTGTGGATTAAAAGAGAATTATCAACTGTCTCACATTTCGTGATGATGGACACAACATAAAAGCCTGGGTAGACACGAACACACAGCATGAAGAGCAATCAAACAAACAGAACAAATCTTCCTCTCAAAAGAGTGAGCCAGAAAACAAGATCTGAGTTATCAGACCCTTTAATTAATGGACCTCCCTTAGGTCAGGTATTTGGAGGAACCAAAGTAATGAGAAAAATCATAGGAGTTCATAATCCACATGCAATATTCAGAAGATGCAGTTTCGTATAAGGGGGTGTAAGACTTCACATTTTGGAGAAATTCACATCAAGGAGAGGGATAAAATAATGGTCATTTATGGGGAGAAGAAAAAGCCCTTATTGGCCTCAGCAAAAGACAGATTAACTGAGTCTTAGGCACAATGCTGCCTTGCAAAAGAAAGTGTTCTTTATAGAATACTTGTGAGTAGAAATGCAGGATGGAGACAGGAGTTACATATTGTCAGGATGCATCACGTCAGTAATACCCTCCTGGGGTGCTGGAGTTCCACTTTCCAGGTTAAAGTGTTTGGGAAAAGAAAGGCAAGAAAAAGTATCTAAAATTACTCAAGGCTGTAAGAATGGAATCTTTATCAAATAAAAGCTTCAAATTGGGGCAGAAAATCAGGTAGGTCTACTTTCCCAGACTCTCTTGAAGCTGCAGATACAGGCCCGCGTACGTTTTCAGGGCAGAAAACAGCAGAGGATGGATAGATCTGTTTGCCTTTGGGTTTTCTTAGAGGCCCCCATGGCCTCTCTCAGGACATCTGACTTACAGCACAGGCAATTACATTTGGGGTAGTGTTTGTGCTATTGCCTCACACTCTGCTGAGCCTGTCCTTGTGCTGGTCCTGACCAAACCTGACGCCTCATCCTAGAAAAAGAGGGAAGATGGTTTGTGTGATGATGCAGGAACTGGCATGGCCTGGCCATAGGGACTATATTCATGGTATTCCCCAGGTTAAACTTCATCCTGGACCTAGCTGAGGCTGTGTCTGATGCCAGCTGGATTTATTCTTGAGGTCATTGTCTGCTGCAGTGACTTGGGGTTTCCAAGAGACCGTGAGAGCAAGTTATATGTCCTTGTGGTTATACAGTGGGGTTGAGACTTGGGAAAGCTGTCATGCTCCTCCCTGTGTCACTGATTCACTACCCAGGTTTGGGTGATTTATAAATTAATAATTTATAAATTAATTCTTCTGTCCAGGATTAGCAGAAAGTGGATGTGATTGCATTGCTGTATTGTTGTGAATGTGACTGTGAAATACTGTATGTTCTCGAATATCATCCTTTTTCAGATATCAGCCAACTGTTACTGGAACTTAGAGAGAGGAACATGTGATTTGACAGATACACTTCCCTGACGAGAAAAGTCAAGCTGTTTAGAGAATGAAGGTACTCGTAAAATTGCCACTTGCACAATCCCCAGGTGCACTTTTGTTCTTCAATTTTATCAACAGGAATTTGAAAACCTGGAATAAACTCAGCAGGCAAGTTAACAAGAAGGAGGTTCAAAGGAGTTATCTCTGACCTAATTGTCTATGAACTCTTTTGATACATGTCTTTTGGATCAGAGGACCGAAGAGAACTTACCTTAGGCACATGTTCATCCTAACAGGTAGCTAATATGGCTCATCTGTGTTTCCATCAGATTTCAAAATAGAAATCTGATGAAATTTTAATGCCTTCTCCTTCCTACCTGGTACAATGGTGGAGAAGACTATAATTTCTTTTTTTCAACTGTTTTTAAATATGCTAACCTAGCCTTTTTTATATTTAGTACAGAGAGAGAGAAGCATACAAATAAATTAGACCCTTCCCTTCCCTTCCCTTCCCTTCCCTTCCCTTCCCTTCCCTTCCCTTCCCTTCCCTTCCCTTCCCTTCCCTTCCCTTCCCTTCCCTTCCCTTCCCTTCCCTTCCCTTCCCTTCCCTTCCCTTCCCTTCCCTTCCCTTCCCTTCCCTTCCCTTCCCTTCCCTTCCCTTCCCTTCCCTTCCCTTCCCTTCCCTTCCCTTCCCTTCCCTTCCCCTTAGCTCATTCCTACATGAACATTTTGCAAATACCTTGGGTTATGGATTTTTTATTTGCATTGAAATAAAATCTGTCCTTTTATATCATATATTTGAAATGAAAAATCTCTACTGAAAACCAAACCCAAGGTTTAGAAAACATCTAGGAGTTGCCCAACGTCATACTGAGTTCAAGTGGAAGAGCTGGTGGAGAAACTTTCTCCTGTTTTTACATGCACTTTTAGAGAATCTCTAATGAGTTAAAGGTTTGGATATTGGACATCAAAACAGAATCCTTTCAACTTTAAATCATTTTCTCTAGCTAGTGACCACAGAACTGTACTTTAGCTCCACTCACCCAGCCACTAGATACACAGTTTTGCTGTAATGGAGATTGGCTCCAACAATCAAGCTGTCATTTAAAGAGCAGAAAGATGTCCTGAAATAAAAATGATAGCCCATGTGCAGTGTGAAAGAGATCAATATGCCTAACAAAAGGCTCTATCCTGTGTCTGTTTGAAAGATGAGGAACAATGTATTCTGCAGGGAGTAAACCGGTTTTGTCTTCTGTCTGTCTCTTGATAGTAGTAAAGAGAGGTTAGACGCGGTCACTGTTAAATGCTGTTATCCTTTAATGACATTTGTATTTTCTCCTAGAGATTTTTCTTTAGGAGTCACATGTTTATGTTCAACTTTCTCCTCTGTTGCCATGGCATATGAAGTCAAACTGGCCAGCTAAGAGAAATGAATCCCAAGCTTGCGTGAGGAACAGGTTAATACTTCTGGTTTGATGGGTGCTGGCAATATGTTGTTCTCTCTTCTCCGTGTAGCAGAGTGGCATTGGTGTCCCCTCATCAGGGCCCACTCTGCTTTGAGCATTTTTTCTAAGAGACAGAAAAAGGCAGCCTGTGTTTGGAGCATAGTCAGCGGAAAGCCGAAACGTGTGTGCAACAAATAAGGCATTGGGAAAAGTAGGTCAGGGCTGGTCATGACTGAACCACTTGTTTAAACAAATGTGCAGGATTACCAGGTTTTGAACAGATCAGTCCTGAGTGAAACATGTAACTCAGCTTTGTTTATCAGCATCTCAGGAGCCTCTCAAAGCACCCATGTTTACTAGCAGATGCCCAGTCACTGACAGGATGAAGTTTAGGAGGAGGAGGAGGAGACTGCTCCTGAAAATGAGACTGAATTTATTCAGAACAAATTAAAGTTTCGTTTAAGAAGTATAATGAGTTCAGCTAATTCCACATATTGTAGGACTGGAGGAAAATATTTTTTCAATGGTCCAAAAAAAGCCTTTCAGATTCAAGTTTTACCCAAGTCTAGCACCCAGAATGCCAGATCTGTCTTTAAGGATTTTATTATTTTTCCTCTTCATTGCTATAGGCTGCACTGTGCTGCAGTAGGGGTGTGTTTTCTGAAACAGATATTCAAAAAGAAACCATATTGAGATACACAGTACAAGCACTGAGCACTTTTCCAAAAAGATAGGCAAAGAAGTCAAGAAGAGTGGATTTATGTTCACTTCAAAGCACCATGCCTGATTATCGGGTGAAGAAAAGAAAGATAACAGTGCAGCATGATCAGTAACAGCTGAAGATTTTGGCTGTGTAAATGCTGTTTTCCTATCAAGATCACATTGTCTCCTCCTGAGCCCAGAGCATGTGCACTGGCTGTCTTCTCAGAGTCTCCTTTTCAAAGGGGTGGCTCTGGGTGCGTGACTCAGATGCAAGCTGAGGAGATGCATTCAAAAGGTTTGTGTGCCTGCAGTCTCCTCAGAAGTAACATCCTGCCATTCCTCACTAGCATTTCATGAAAGAAGCACGGTTTGCTGCATAGCAGAACTTATCACCCAGATTTTGACAAAGCTAGTCAAAATACCTTGGCATTTTTAATTCAACTTTATGGAAATCTCGGTAGTTAAGTTTGCCTGTCTGTCTTTTAACCATGATGTACTTTAGGGAGATACTGAATCACAGAAAAGCGAACATTCTCACCCCTTCAAGGACACAGACACTGGAAAGCAGGAGGGTAATTAAGGGGGCATGTAGGGGATTGTTGAGAATTTTCTGCTGGAAAAACTTCCAAGGAAAAATATTCATCTCCTACAAACAAGCTCTCGGTGGAAAAATTTCAGATTTGGAAAGAGCATTTTGGTTTATACTGGGAAAATGGTTCTACCATGACTAGCCAGATGAATCTTACCAGCTGTGCTCTCTGCCTACAAAACTTCAACAGAGGCTCGCTGTGGGGCACCAAAATGCTTCAGTTCTGCACCATCTTGGCCCTTCTCCTGTTTATATCACTCTGGAATCTAGGCAAGCAGGGTAAGACTGCCATAACCTACATTCCTACACTTGCAGTTTAAATCAGATCTACACTCATCTCTTTGTGTAATGTCACCTTATCTTGAAGTGTAGTTCAATGGGCAGGGCACGAATGCATCCTAATTGGGGTCAGTTTCCTACTCTGCCCTGGGCTCCAGGGATAATGCTAAAGAAATCAAGTAGCCTGAATACCTAAAATATAGGTATTATATATAGGGATAATAATAATAATAACAACTCCCTCCATTAGAGGTAAGGGTCTCAGGATAAGTACAGTAGAGGCTATGAGTAGCCATATATGACCAAGAAGGGAACATGTCAAAGCACAGATATGTGTTATCATCAGAAAGAGGAACAGATTCAGAGACAAGAGTTTGAAAAATATGTCCCCATGCTGTAGTCATCATCCTGAAGGCAGGCAAGGGGAAATTAAAAATTTGATATGTTCCTCATGCTTTTTGTGCCTTCTGCATTTGAACCAAGTAGTGGAAGCTACAAGGAACCAGAAGTGTTAGTTGCGCAGTAGGACCAGAACAACCCTACTCCATGTCTTCTGTGCCAAGAAGGAAAGGTCAGATCTGACCTGTGACCCCTTTCTAATATCAGTGGCAGGTGCCCGTGGGAAAAATTAAAAGCTTAAAAGATACTCCTTGTCACAAAACATTTCTCTGAGGCAATGTGCAGAGTAGAATATGGAAGTGAGGGACAAAACTTCATTGTTGAGGAAAGATGCCCTTCCTACCTTGCAGCAGTCTGTAATGCTAAGAGATTTCTTTTTACACTGCTGAAGCAAATCTAGAGTAATGTGTAAAAGTAAAGCCTGCCAAATATTGAGGCCAACTGATTTCAACACAAAAATGAAGTTGCTAGTTCTCATGTCTCATGGGCATTGTATTTTTTTTTTTAGCACAATGTGCTAAAAGGTGGTTTTGATACAATAGAGTACAGGTTTTAAAAAGTCTGAAAATGCAACGGACTTGCAGACTGTTCAAGTGTCCACAGCAGATTTTGTTGCAAAATCTGGACCCAGACACAATATTCAAACACAAAATATAAACCACCTTCCAGCATCATACCTGAGAAGTCATTAAATGACCATATTTTTGTATCAAGGATAAGTTTAGGAGATAGGCTAAGCTCTACTGAAAGTGTCAGTTACAAATGTGTCACGTTTGCCTTCATAAAACATAAAACTAGCAAGATTTGATCACAGTTAAATTGATTAAATTAAGTTCATCATTTCTCTTAACTAAGGTGTAGAATCTAATAGGGCACAGTTCAGACTCTTTCCTTCCGTGTATCTCTGGACAATCTCTGCTAATTTCTGTTAATTCAGATAATATCCTTTAGAACATTTTTCCAATTTTTTGTTGAAAGCAGGAATTTATTTGGCAAGAGTACTGACATTTCTAAGCTACTGCACATAACAGACAAGTAGTATAAGAGCCAATAGTCTTGAAAATACGCATCCAGCATTCTGTCCTTTGCTTATACATGGGTGCTTTACACTAGATTATTTCCATCCTTCCCCTTGTGTAGGAACTGGGAGAGCTTCTCCAAAACTTTGCAAGAATGTATATGTTAAGTATGAGATCAAAACAAGGGCAGAAATTAGAATGAGAAAGTGGCAGAAAGTCAGGTTGCAAACACTTTACAATTTGTGTTTGATTTATGCCCTTGCATTTGCATGACAATGTCTTCAGCTGAACCCTGCACCATTAATGTCAGTGAACTTCTATCATTAATGGTCATTAACTTGCTAGAATGTTCTGATTTTTATAAATTGCTCCTAAATTCTGTATCCGTTCTTCTTCCCTGTTTTACAGTTATTTCTTTGTTGGTCTGGGTATTTGAGTCCAATGATGAGACCCTCAGCTACCTCCAAAGTTTGCAGCCTGATCTCAATAATGTGTTGAACTAATAAAAACCTAGTTGTAGAAGCAGGTTGCTGAGTATTAGTAGTTTTGAAAGCTTGTAATAAGAGTTCTAGTTGGATACAAATGAATTTTATCAAGAAAAGAGAGCTCTCGGCAGGGAAAAGGACCCACACAGTACAGTACTAATAATTCCTAAGGGTGACACTGCGGGTTGTTTTCGTCATTAATTTCTTCTTGTCTGAGAGCTCCACCTAATGGAATCAAAAGGAATGTATCAACCTTTCAGATTTTCCATTAAAATCCCTCTCTCTACTTTCATGCTGGTGTTTGTGCATTGCCAGGCTGGAGTGTGGGAGGAGGTGCATCCTTTGACTTTTGGAGTAAAGGGCAATTAGGGAATAGGAATTTTGTATTTTATAATTTCCTTTTTCAGTAGTGCAGGATTTGAACTTACTGCAATTAAGTAGTAAAGGCAAATTTATTATAGATAAACTAAATGTCTCTGAATTTTTGCACTCAGTTTGCTTATCTGCAAGATCTGTCATGTTGCACAGACAGGGCTTCCTACCTGTGCATACCACTTGTGTATATCACTGCAGCACTTTTCAGGGATGCAAAATAAACAGCTTTCAAGATCAAGGTACAAATATGTAGAGAGAATAAATGAGACCATAGGACTATTCATATTTACAAAAACTCAAGAGACCATGCTACTGTTACTGCTCTGAAGTCTTTGGTGCAAAGCATTCCCAAATATGAAATGTCCACCATCAGTATTACCTCTGTAAACTTTCAGAAATAATGACTGTCCTTTCCCTCTGCCCGCACCAAAGTCTTGTATAATCACAAAAATTATGAACCTACCTTTTCTATTACATTTATTCCAGATTTTTCAATTTTTTTATTGTTACTGCAATAATGTTAAGGTTTTTAAGCTGAGATCCTCACAGTAAGCAAGATCCTCTAGTATCCAAGACCTGAGGGACATGATATAGACCATCATTAAACTTGCAGCCTATAAAAACCAAGAGAATTGTGTGCAATTTTTTAATATCTTAACTCCATTGCTGGCAAGGGTTTTTTTTTTGCCTCTGCACAGAGAGTTAAACCAAACAGAAGATGTAATAGGGCCAGCAAGAAAAGCAAATTAACATGAATCCTTAAAAATGCAGAGGATGCTGTTTGTTGAGGAATATGGCTCCCTGATACCTGTCAGACTAAGAACATTTTAATCTTCAAAGTCTAAGTATAAGCAAAGGATGCTATGTTAGAAATAGGGCTGTGGGTACTGACAGGTGTCTAAGGAAATAGAGAAAAGACCATCACCAGGCAGTTTCTACTGTTGTAGAGAGAGAGCAGCTGAGTCAGATACTCTGTATTCAAGGTTGCAATGAATAGCTGGAGGTCAGGTAAAGGGAAATATATCCAGACAATTGTGATGCTTTAAACACCATATCAGTATGAGCCATACAGTATGAGACACGACTCATACTGTAGTGTGATTATTGTTTTGATATTGTTACAAATATTGCATTATAAGCCGTGGTAAACTGCCTCAATTCAAAAAGGAAAGAAGAGCTCCAATAAAATCCCTGTGTGTCTTGGTAGACAAGGTAAGGAGGTCACACTATTGCAAATTTCAACTTATGAATGAAATTACTTGATTCTGAGGATGTACGAGAGGGAATAGACTGTGGAAAATGGTAAACTCACTGTAGGAAGATGGCTGGGCTGAAATTAGAGAAAACTGGGAAGTTGTATTTAAACTCTAATGAAAGTTATAACAGTACAGAGGTTATAGGTTGAAGTGCAATTGCTGCTTCCTTGATGGAATGTGGTTGGCATGCATGAAACCTATTCCACAGTGACTCCCCACACCTTCAACCTGCAACCTTAAGCACACATTGAGAGGGATGAAATGGAGGGCAGAGCATAGTGGAGACATCTCAGCCAGGCTCTGCTGTAACCCTTGCAGGGAGAGGAGCTCGATGGTATCAGTGAAGAGCAATAGCACCTGCCAGCCAGGGGAGACAAGAGCAGATGCATTGCTGCTGAACCAGCAACCATGGCAAAACCACTCTCCTCAGAAGAACTTGGGTCATTATAACCTAATTGTAATATTAACACACACCTCCCAGGGATGCGTGCCTCCAAGGTACGACCACCCCTCACTGGGCATGTGCTGGATATTTTCCTGACCGTAGAGCATGGTGCTAAAGACACCAAGGCTGTGGGTTTGAGCCCTGCATGTGTAAGAGTTGGACTCAATGAATTGTCTGGGTCACTTCCAACTCAGAATATTCTGTTATTCTGGGATTTAAGAGCAAAGTGAGGGAATTTTACACATGTATGACTAGAGTCACTTGAGATCCACCCAAAATGTAAAGAAACAGTGTCAAAGTTAAGAATGGGACAAATTTATGGAAGCCTCCATCACGACTTTTGAGACCAACTGACAAGGCTGAACCTGCCTTCTCCTCCATAGGATCGCCTTTTGGATAAGAAGAAACTTACTCTGTGTGCGCTGAATTATTATCTCAAAATAACTTTCATTGGTGATTACAGATTGTCTGTCTACTGCTTTAAATTTGGTTTCTGCTATCAACTGCAATCTTCTAAACTTAGCTTTTCACAATTTTCTATTATCAGGCTGCTTATTGATAAAGTGTGTTATTCCATAAACTATTTAGTATGTGTCCTTCAAGGGTGCTAGCAGTCATATTTGATAAAAGTGGGGAGATCCGGGGGGAGTTCCTATTCCTAAATTTTTATAAAGTACAGTAATTTCACGAATACAAGCCGCACCAATTTGACCAAAATTTTGGTGGAAACCCGGAAGTGCGGCTAATATTCCGGGGCGGCTAATCTATTAACAAAATTCTAAAAGCTGCCAACACGGAAGTGAGAGCCCGCGGCAGCCCCAAGCCAAGCTGGAGCCCGGCCGGCCCCGGCAGAGGTGGGAAAGCCTGGCAGAGGCGGGGCCAGCAGTGTGGGGGGCAGGCGGCAGAGCCTGAGCCAGCAGGGCAGGGCAGGGAGGGCGGCAGAGCCTGAGCCAGCATGGCGGGGGAGCCCGGGAGAACTGGGGCTAGCAGTGCAGGGGAGCATGGCAGAAGCAGGAAGGCCGGTGGGTGGGGCTGCCTGGCAGCGGGGGAAGCCCAGCAGAATCGGGGCCAGCAGCGTGGGGGAGCCCGGCGGTGCGGGGGCCTGCAGTGCCGGCCAGGGCGAGGAAACGCGGCGGCGGTGCAGACGGGAGGGGGCGGCCGGCGAGCCTGGTGGTGGCGGCGGCAGCCCTGCCGGCGGGGCGAGCGAAAGCGGCGCTCGGCGAGCGAAAGCGGCGTTCGCGAAAGCGCCGCTCGGCGAGCGAAAGCGCCGCTCGCGAAAGCGCCGCTCGCGAAAGCGGCGCGGGGCGGGCGCGGCGCGGGGCGGGCGCGGCGCTCGCGAGGCGCGGCGCAGGGCGAGCGAAAGCGGCAGCGGGGCGGGCGGCGAGCCCGGCGGCGGCAGCCCTGCCAGCCGGGCGAGCGAACGCGGCAGCGGGGCGGTGCTGACGGGAGAGGGGGGCCAGCGAGCCCGGCGGCGGCGGCAGCACCACCCGGCCAGCCCCGCCGAGCCGTGGCGCTGAGCTGGGCCACCCGGCCCCGTCGGCAACCATGAGCGGGCCGAGCCTTCCTGGCCCCGCCCCGAGCCAGTAAAGCCCTCTATGCCGCCATCCTGTTACTAATTGGCCAATTTGTGAAAGCTGCACACGGATTCTCGCGACGAACGAAAGTGCGGCTAATATTCGGGGTGCGGCTTATCTATTGACAAAGACAGCAACATTGTCGAGGCACCGGAAGTGCGGCTTATAATCCGTGCGGCTTGTATTCGTGAAACTACTGTATTCAGCTTTACAAGCAGATTGTTAGCGCATGTCCCTAAGCAAGCCAAACTGCCCTGCAATACAGCACACTGATCAGTGGAGTCCCTGCAATGGGATTCTGGCACACTGGACAGGCACAAGGGTCTCAGCTTTCCTGGGGCACCCACAGACCTAACAAACATAAATTGTTCAAGGAAACCCCCTTTTATGTGACATTCACATACTTGCCCTACAGAATATATCCTGCTGCCACTGCTGAAGTCAGAATAATGGATCCAGATGAATATTTCTACATCCCTATTGAATCCTGTGGTTTGTACCTGTGAATAAGCACAGAAATAAGGCTTTGTTCTGAAGCCTTCCTTACATGTTGCTGTAAATTTGTTTTGCTCTGGGAAACTCAGAAATGACACATATGGCCATGCTTGCACTTTTAATGTGGTGAAGAAAAAACAGGAGGGTGTGAGTCTCCCAGAACACCACTGCTCATGACTGCTTCTTGCCTCAGGCTAGAACTAGGAGAGGCTGCTCCCAAAAAGCTGTGAGGAAGCAAAAGGCTATAGGTACTACAAGCTTTCTACTTGGCAAGGAGGCATGGCTGATTCCTAGAAATCAGCAAGCTGACACCTACTTCTAGCAATAGACAAATTTTAAGTAATCCTATGCCTAAAGTCTGTGTAACATCTCATGTTCCAGTTGTGGTACATCCTGATTTGTCAAGTGGACACTCAAGAGCAATACTACAAATAATAATATTTCTGTGTCTGCAGTCTTGATATAATTATCAATCATGTCTGAAGCATATCTGAACTCCCTTTGCTATCAATGGAGGGAAATAAGAACTTTGTGGTGTACCATTCATTTCAGAAAACAACTTTAGCGTGAGGTATGTCACTTTGTAGAAACAGCCTTTTCATCGTACAATAAATGGAGTCTAGACAGCGCATTCAGATATTTATGTGCAGCCTTGGTCCGATGAATCAGGCTCCTGATGCCTACGCTAGACTGCCATATACATTTGGAAGAACAGCATGACTGTTTCAGGTGCCTGACTTTCAGCTGGGTATTACTGAGAAGTCATGGGTTAAGCAGTTTCCCCCTCTGCTTAGGGGGAAAAAACAGTGAGAGTTCTGAAAAGAAGGGATGGTGAATAAAATTTGCTGAGATTTACTTCTCAGTTGTTCCACTGCCCCAACCCCATGACTTCTACAGTCAACAGCAGCTGTTCATGAGGCACTGCAGTCAGGCTGCTCCTTTTGCCCTGGCCTACAAGTTCTCCAAGATGCCATGAAGCTTTTATCCTGTCAGTTCTCTGGGGTTTCCCCTCAAGCGGAACGTGGAGAGAAGTTTTTTGTGGTAGGCTGCAGTAAGATGTGATTCAGAGCTCCACCTGAAATCCCATAGGACATATGTTAAAATTTTCAGATGGTGCAGAACTCATTTCATGGGATTCCTGTCATAGCTAATTCTTCAAAGTAGCTGATTTCTGCTATGTTGTATGCCATACTTTTCATGCATTTCCTACTTCCCTCCTTATCCCTGCCCCAGCTCCTCCTTGCCTCAGCACTTGCTTTTCCTCACTGTACTGTATCACTGCCTGGTCTATGCATCATTTATGTAGTGGCTGTGCCTTTTGGGGTCGTGCTGCAATAGAGACACAGCATCTCAAAAACGGGAATCAGCAGCAGTGCAAAGATACAACTTCTATGGATCTCAAAGAAAAAAATTGTGTAAGATGCACTGATCATTTTACCTGCTTTTATTCTGCCAAGGATCTAAAATCAGTAGATGTTGCAAACATTACTTAAGAAAGAGGAAATTAATACAAGTGTGAAGTCAACTGAGTTACAAAGATCATGCTCATTCTTTCATCTTGGCGAAAATTGTTCATCCACTGTTGATTGACATGAAAATTAGTTTAGCTGTACTGCTGCCTCTAAAGCTTTGGCTACACTAGTAAGTTAAATAAGCAGAGGATTGTTCTCTGGCAGGGGCCAACTGACCCCACAACCTGCACCTTTTGAGCTCATGGACACCACTAGCAGCATGGTTACTTGCATGCAGGATATTTAGAGCTGTCAATGGCCTGTGCTGACCCCTGAGCCATGCCTGCAAATTCTCTGGGCATTTGGTCACGCTAAAACTGTGCCCTGAAACATTTTTAAAGTTCAACAATACATTTCCAAGGTGTGCTTAGTGCAAACGTGTGGCCTCGATGTCCAGCCTAGTGTGACTGTCGCCTCCGAGTGCTCTACTGTAGGGTCAGGTGGTAAAGGGGTGCTTGGCAATAAGCAATCATGGGGAAAACAAAACTGTGAATAAACTATGCTGAATTCTGAAAGTGACTGCTATTGTACTATTTTAACCTTGGTATTCAATTCATGAGTCATCATGAATTCAAAATTTATGAAGGTTGAAACTTTATAAACAAGTGACACCTCAAACTGAAGAACAAAATGTGAACAACTCTTTTGTGGTGATCAATTTTATAAAATCTTTAATCTTAAAAAAATCTATTGAAGTAATGAAATTTATAAAGATATAGGAGTATCTGCAACAAACTATGCACAACAGGTAGGTTGTTCTGCCAATTATTTATGGAAATATGTGTTCCATAAATATGGAAGTATGTTTGGTATTATATATCTGCCCAGATGAATATTTTTTGCATAAACTTAGAACTGGAAAAATTTTGTGATTAAACTAATTGAAAGTAACATTACTGCAATACACTTCTGTTAAAATAATTTCTTTTTTCTAAGTCAATAGCTCATGGGGTGATCTTTTTATTTCTTTGGGGAGTATTAACTGTGCCAAAGACAAAAATTCTCTGCTCTGAGAAGTTAAATTATTTCCCTGGCTAAAATCCAGAGACAATATTGTTCTGCTTGAAATAAGCAGGCAAATTGGTGAGATCTATGCACCACCCTTCTTTAACTGCATATCATGAATATCTATAGGGAAAGGTCCTAAGGCTTTTGTATGTGAAATCAGGGAGATGATAGTCCTGCATACTATCCCATGAGGACTGAAGAAGTGATTTTGGAGCTATATGCTGTCTCTAATTGTTCAATTGCACTTTTAATACATTTCAGAAGGTCACCTATGAAAGAGTTCAAAGAAGGAGGATGTAAACAAGCCACAGCCAAAAATAAATAAATGTTGACAAACTGAAGAATCTCCTGCCTCCTGCCAAATTAGAAATTGAAAAAAAAAAAAAAAAAAACCCAAAACCTGTTTGGTCAAATGAAACATCTTTCATTTAGAAGAAAATATTTCATTTGTTTCTGTGACATTTCTGAGGAAAACAAAGGGGTTTTTGTTAAAAACAGAAGTAAACTTCATAATCAGCAATTTAAAGCGGTATATTGCATGCATCTTGACATTAGCTGGATTGCAGAAGTCTTTGCATGAATCAGGTGGTTTGTCCTTGTGGGGATTATTAAAATTCATAAAGTCTAACATTCTTTCCATGCTGCAGTGCAGGTTACTTTGAAGTTTCCTAAATTTCAGACCCACTCACATGTATTTTTTAACCAGAAGCAAATCTGTTCTTTGAGATGAACCTCTATCATACTGTGAACTCGATGTTTCTTTTCCTGCCAGTGTAGGGCATTAGGAAACACTACTGAAGACCTCACTTTGCTACCATCACCTTCAGATGCATGTCTTCTACTGACTTTACTGATAGTAAGGTGGGGTGTTGCTACAGAATACAACATTTTCCTGTGAAATCAAGATCTGTGCTAACTTTAGTGGAAAATTTCCTGCTAATGGAGCATAGGGTTAAGCAAGATGATTGTTTTTCACCTCAATGAAAACAGAAATGAAGTAGTTTTTTCCCTTAGCTCATCTTTAGTAAATAATTTGCTATACTGCAATGATATTTACTTTGGAAGTATAATTTAGTAGGCCATAAATTGTGAA
Organism: Catharus ustulatus; assembly: GCF_009819885.2. Lineage (NCBI taxonomy): Eukaryota > Metazoa > Chordata > Aves > Passeriformes > Turdidae > Catharus > Catharus ustulatus. The sequence goes on along the minus strand of NC_046222.1, from coordinate 89,081,697 downwards.
ATGCAAATATTAGAGCCTAACAGTCTGATTTAGTTTAAATGTATGACAGCAATTGGCTAAGTTCTTCCAACCCCCTGGATACACCAGCAGTGCTTTTACTTAAACTTAGTCTTTAAAATAAAAAAAACAAGTCTGTCTAGTTTTGTGGGAATATGATTTTAGTAGCTAGACAATTATTAGATATTATTCATACCATCATTTGAATCATTCTTAGCTTGAGGATAAGATTATGAGTTCATATTCTGTATTTGTGCTTGAAAGTTATTTGCTAATACTTTGTTTATTAACAGACCAATAAGAAATTCTGTACAATGCACTTGTGGTGTGGTGTTCTTAGAAGATGTTTCTGATTACACATGGTGCAAATATTTCCCATTCCTGCCTGAACATTAAAGAGAACAGCATTATCTGGGGGGAAAAAACCAAATGAAACACTGATAATGGATCAACCCTGCATGGTACATGGCCCTCTACTATGGCAGAAGCCTTCAAGAAGAGAATTTCATAGAGAAACTAATGAGATTTCACTAGTGGCTTTAATAGATTTGGAGAAAAGCCAACAGCAAACCCTGCGGAAGACACAGAGCAGGGAGCCCAGGCAGTTTAGGCTGAGTCTGCAGTCATGTCTCTCCCCACTCCCACCACCTGCCACAGGCAGAACTTTTGAGTGCTGGTTAATCACACAGAGCATCTCAAACAGAGCCCCTTTCCCTCCCAAGGGGACACTTTGGTCAGAGCAGCTCCTGCAGTAAAGTCCTTCCAGCTGCAGCAGCATCACTGCATAGAGCAGCTGCTCCACGTGTTGGTGGTAATCCAGTTCTGCAGAAGACTCAGGTCTTAACCAAACTACTTTTTTAAATCTATGCACTGGGTCTGGATGGAACATGGCTGTGGCTTTGCTACACTGAATGGCAGCTGCCAACACAGAGGAAGGTTTCTGTGTTTCTGGGACTGTGTTTCAGGGTCACGGGTTTTCAGCTTCAGCCCAGCTGGGCATTCTAGTTTTAATGCAAAAGCACTTAGATTCAATTAGGCCAAACTATAGGAAATCATTAAGAGCTCAAAGATTTCTAAATTGGATCTAGCTGAAGGGTGAAATGTACATTTTCACATAGCAGGCACAGCATCTGCCAGGGGAGGACTGGCAGGGCTGCTCCTGCTAGTAACTCCCTTCTGACAGAAGGAAAAGAACTTTAGCCAGCTTGAGGCATTATATAAAATCAAAATTAGGGTTAGAATGAAATTACTATTACAAAGTGCTAATTGAATCATGGGCCCAGTGACTGCTGGAGCTAATTAGAAAGGGGCAGGGATGTCTCTGTACCATTCCCTCACCCAGGAAGCGATTTGCCCCAGTTCAGGTTCTTCTCATCACTTGATTTCCACTCAAAGCAGCTACTGGCAGGCAGAGAGGTGTTTGGCTAATACAGTTTCCTATCTTGGCATTTTAACATAGAGCACTTCAAGGAGACAAGGGCTTAACCATATACAGTATTCTCCTACGACAGATTATTCAGTTTAAAACTCTATTTACTGCAATTTAGTGCCAGGTGAATGAGAATTGTCCTGCAATTGAACATAGCCATGTCAAAACTTGAATGCTTCTAAGAAAAACAAAACTCAGAGCAAAAACTTATTGGCCAATAAAATTAAATATTGTGGTCAGTTATACCCAATACAAAGAATTACGCTTCCCTTCTTTATTTTATACATTTTCTAGGTATTAATTCTGTTCCCTATAGTGAAGCATGCCTTGAACAACAAAATAAAAAGCACTGTAGAAATCATTTTTACCTTTCTGAAGGTTATTGTGCTTTTTTGCTTCTTATAGTCTAGATACTGAAAAGATAATCATATGCCATTGTGGATGATTTATTCATACTTTTTCTTTTAAAAAAGGAAAAAAGTCTGTGTTATCATTGCAATTTTTGGCTTTTTTTACTACTCTTCTACATTCGTCATTTTATCATGAAGTAGAGCAGACAAAGCCACTTGCTAAATTACAGCACTTCTCCCTCCTAAAAGCAGGAAATGGGAGGAAGGAGAGCTTGCTTGAGAGGGCTGGTTACTAAGGAAAAAAAAAATCCTAGCATAGTAAAATCCTTTACTGTTCCCTGGCTTCAGAGATATGTATACCTACTCAAATATTATGTGCACTTAGGTACACACAAAACTGAAGCATGTGTTCTGTCCCACTGCCTGAGACCCTTTAGAAATCATACTGACACTGACTTGGAAGGGGATAAAAGTGGGAGGAATTTTGCCCTTGGTACCAGTAACTCTTTGAGTTTTCCAGTTTAGTAATGTGAAAAACCTTAGAAAAATATTAGAGCAGCCACAGACTACATACTTATTAACCATTTATACAATTACTACCAATTAATTTGCTTCTAAGTATCACAGCTCAAGTAGTTTGTTTTAGTGTGTTAGCCATAATTATAATTGATTTTCATTTCCCCTTCTGTAAACCATGTTTACAAAAAATAAAGGAACTTAATGTTATCTTCTTGTCGAAGTTAAGTGAGTGGAGATTGCTGCTAAAAGGGGTGCTAGGAATTCATGAGAGGGACAACAAAATGACAGAATGACATATTTGAAAACTCAGTTTTTACTTCCATTGGTACTTGTTAATATCAAATATGTATAAATTGTGAAGTCAATATTGTAGAGAAAAAACACTGTGCATCTCAAGGAAAAATGAGAACAGCTTCTATCATTGGCTGATTTAACACAGCCCCAGTGTATTGCAGCTCTTCCCAGGAAAAGAAAATTATATTGTGATGCAATGATGATGTCAGAGACATAAGCAAAATGAAGTCTTCCAGATATGTGTCTCTAACAGCACCGAGGAGCCAAGCCATGGACTGAACTGTGGCTTAGGAGCTGAAAGATCCAAAGAACTTAGGAAATGTATATGGTAGAGGAGATGCAGCAAGGCTATTAGACTCAAACAGACCTTTTTAAGGAATGCCTTTTGAGACTGGTATGTGTAAGATACAGTATTTTGATCATGTTAGGCCAAAAGGAGATGACAAAGGAACATGCAAGTCTGAGAAAACAGAGATGGTGTAAGGAAGAGATGCTGCTTCCTGCAGGAGAAAGGAACCCAGTCTGCATATGGCTCCATGCCTGAAGACTGAAGAGCTGGTCCAAAATGCACAGGCCATTCTGAACGTTTCTTACAAGATTTTTATGAGTCTTTCTAAAAGAATAAAAATAAAGCATATTTTCTTTAGCAAGTTTATCTTGGGAAATTAAATAATGGTAGAAATTCAAGCGTCATCAAAGTAGCTCAGCATAATTAGCTGCCTTGAGACCTTCAGAATTTATTTGCTTGCCTATCACAATTTCCAGAAAGATAGGAGAAAAAACAGACTTCTCTAGGCTGACTCAAGCAATGCTGAGCAGAGGAAATGTTAGGCAGAAGTGCAATTATGGACTTGATCATATTACTCCAAATATATATTGATTAAAAATATATAAAGTCAGAACAGGAGATCAAGCCTGGCTAACAAAATGAAACAAAAATTTGCTAATTTCCTTATGTGTTTTTAAGAGATAAAGATTTCCTTTCTGTCCTATCAGAGAAAGAAAGAAAATTAATTTTCTTAATTGATTTAATCACTACAAGTTAGGATTTTAAAGCTCATAATTTTTCTCACAAGCTGAACAAGGGATTGTTGATTTTATGAACCTGGTTTATTTCTATCCTGTCATAATCTCTTGTCATTTTATCTTCCTATAATTTAATGTCACCCTAGGTACTCCAAGCAGTGTGCTCAGTAGCTATAGCAAGATCCTGGAGCATTATCCTACAGGTGAAAAATTTTCCAGTTGGATTTTTAAGGACAGATGAGGTTATCAATCTTGGATGAGGTTTTACTGAGCTCCCCTAGATGGCACTCTGTATGGATACAACTAAAATTGCTGCAGTAAATCTTTCTCCACCTCAGCTTTATGTATTTTGCTAACCAATTACTCCAAAGTCATTGTAAAGTGAGGGTAAAAATTCAATTTCCATCTTCAGAAGCAATAAGAGATAAAGCCAAGGGGGCAAAAAGTAATATTCACAGTGCTTTGCACACCAAATGGGGTTGGAAAGTTCTGCTTCTAAGATCATAATCACACAATCACTCATTATTCTTTTCTTTTTTTTGATCATTGTTTATTTACAGGTGATCCCTTCTATATAGTATCTTGCCTCTGGCACAACTACAAAGTGTATGGCTCTGGCTTTTTGCATCTCACAAGCTGGAAGAAAGCAACTCACCAACAGAAATTTCATGCCATTATTGTGCGTCTTCTTTTGTTTGGAACTGTAATATTAACAGAGAGGGATGCTTGATTTCTTGTTTCTGACACTTCACCAGATGCAGGAGGGACTTTTTCATTGGTAGTGAAGGTGCTAGATTTCTAAAAATCCCCTCTTTTTCATTTTTCTACCGTCCTCTGAATGCCTAGCTTGCAAGTGGCATGCCAGAGCAGCATACCTCTAGCCTAAAGGATTAAAAGAGAAAATGTATTTCTGTGTTCAGCCTGAATTTTGAGCATAACCTAGAGGAACATGTGTGGGACTGCAGATGGATCCTCATGCCTCCGTGGCTGTACCTCCTGCTGCCCGAGCACACACCTTGAATATGCTGGCTATTGGGCTGCAGGATGACATGCTGCCCTCAAAGCCCTTGCTCATAAAAGTGTAGTCTGCAAAATCCTTTCATAGCTTTTAGAGCACAGCTTACTCATGATTAAAGGTTTGTAGCCAGACACTGCATGTAAAATTTCTAGGCTTACTTTCTTTAGCATGTTCTGTGAAAACAAAAATGAATGGTTACATCCAGTGGCCGCTTTATCTTTTATTCAAAATAGGACACAGCAATTGATGAGAAAAGGAAGGGAACAGAGGTACCATTTCTGGGAAAAATCTAAACAAATCCTAATTGCAAATAACTTTCACCCAATGCCATGCTGTGAACTAGAAAGAAACACAACGGAAGAGAAAGCAACAATATACAGTCACAGAATCATCAATGCTGGGACAGACCTTTAGGATGAAGTCCAACCATCAACCCAGCACTACCAGTGCAGCCCCTAAACCACTAAACCATCACCCAGCACCATACCCAGGCACTTCTTTAACACCTCCGGGGATGGTGACTGCACCGCCTGCCTGGGCAGCCCATTCCAATGCCTGTCTCAGCCCAGTGCCATTTTCTCTGCTCCTCTCACTGCAGGCACAGTAGAACAGACATATTCTCTATTCTGTCATGAGCCTTGCTGCCCTTTGCTGGACACACTCCATCACCTCAGTGTCCTTTTTACAGTGACAGCCCAGAACTGAATGCAGTACTCGAGCTGTAGCCTCACCAGTGCTGAGGACAGGGGGATGATCCTTTCCTTACTCCTGCTAGACATCTCTGGGTACAAATGGAAGTCTTTCTAATTTTTCAAGGAATTGCTAAATATCTTTTAAAAACTTTTCCTCTTGGAGCTTCTGATGCTTAGAACCACTAGGAATCATCAAAGGCTTTTGCCAAAATGGGGAAGGAATACAACAAAAGACAATAGGGTTTAAGGTACAAATAGTTACACAAGCAAGGCCCTTGAAGTCAAATAAATAATAATTTAAAAAATTGATAATACTGTCATTCTGTAATCCCTCCCAGCTATAAAGATTTTCCCTCAGCTGTTTGAGTCAGTAAACAGGCCCTCAAGATCAAGCCACTGAAAACAAAGACTAATGCATTCATGTGTTTAAAAGCAGCTTGTGCATTGCACTTGATCAGCATATTTTTCCTCTTTATCATTTGCAGAAAGCCTGACTGCTGTCTCTTGAGAGGCAAATAATTTAGGCTGTGTCTAGGAGAGCTGTGATCTAAGATAAATAGTTATCATCAGAGTGATGGAGTGACACATACAAGTCGTGGGGCCTCATGACGGCATTCTGATTGCTAGTTTGGAATCTCCTATTATCAGTGCTAGCACAAGAACAAATTTCTATAAATATGTGGTAGAAAGAGTGCAATTTGTTCTCCATATAATACCTGTTTTATGCTCTAGTGGAGCCAACTGAGTCACTGAAGTATAAGCACACTGTTACAGTGTTTTTTTAAAGAAATATCCTCACAGAATCTGAAATTGTGTATGTCTCTAATTATGTTATCATCAAAATTTGTGAGTACTAGCATATTGCTTCTTGAAAACTGCAGCTTAGACTCAAGTGCTAACATAAGGTGCTCTCAAAAAAATCAGGCTGCAGAGGATTCAGACTGGACTTTCCAAAACGGTGGGAAGATTTTCCCTGGATTCCTCTGCATCTCAGTTACTTCTCGTTTAAATGTGAAGGGTACATCTCCCTGATTCCAATGTGATGGTGAATTCATTCAGTTTCTTGAAGCACCCATATCATGAAACACAGAAAGAGTCATATAAGAACAGATGCATCACACAAGTTGGGCTGAAATTACCACCAGTGAACAAGGCAAGAGGTTTCCCACAGAGCAGCACGCTGACAAAGGGATTAGCTGCTCAGGAAATGATTCCTTCCCCCCTGGGCACAGAGTGATATACCAGGACCAGTGGGAAAAACCCAATCCTTTTAAGACTTACATCACACTACAGATTCCCAAATGGAAACCAGACAGCATTTAACAGCTGCAAAATGTGCATCCCCCAGTATGTCTTTACTTTTGAGACAGTAATTTTGTAATCTTGCCAAAGTACCCTTAACAATTTGATTAATGTTACTGAAAACCTCTGTTCACCCAGAAGTGAAAAAGTACTTGAAAAAGTAAAAATTGAAGTCTTCTATAAAGATCACCGTGATTAAAATGAACTTTTCAGCTATGTCTACCCTGCAAGCCCAAAAATGTGCATTTTCCCCTATTGGTCACAGCTATGCGCTGGAAAAACTGAGCACTGTCTTGTGCTGCTCTATTAGTATTAATATAAAGTTATGAAGACTTGGAATACTTCTACAGGAAAATTTGATAAACACACTGAAAATTTATTTAGCCATCTCCCAACCTTTATCATGTACTTTCCCACAGTGAGTGACTAAGGGTCCCTTTCTTATCTTGCAGCAAGGACCAACCAATGGGAATTAGAATTACATTTCACAAAGAAGAAAAGAACCTCAACTGTGGGTGTCACTGCAACAGGAGACATGTGTTATATACAGCTCTGTCATGTTAATTGAGACATTACAGATCCTGAGCCCCTTCATCGTGCTCTCGTTGACAAGGGATTCAGAAGCACACCATTTCTTTAGTGCTTTTGCTGACTAATATTATGCAAAGGAATATCCTGCTTTGATATTCTTACAAATGGCTTTATTAAATGGCTCTATTGAACAGTGGGGAGGGAAACATTCACACGGAGAACTTAACATAATGCTCAGTGCTGCCTGTGCAGCTCTTCCAACAAGTTCCAACAAGCTTCAGAGAGAAAAAGGCACTTTGTGGTGCCACAGATGCCAGTGTTCAAAATACAAACATAAAACAAGTTTTGTCTACAGGGAGATGCAGGCAGCTTCCTAACTCTGTGTGGAATCTGCAGATATTGTTTTGCTTTAGCTAGAAAGGTTTTAGTTGTCTTTCGAAGAAGTATAAGGTGACACACTTTCTTCATGTCTTCTATATCAAGTCACTTGAGAGAGAGAGTTCAAGTCCAAATGTACCTCATACCTGTGAGATATGCACCTGTGAGGTTCTGTAAAATTCTTTTGCTAAACTTCATTTAAAATTTCACTAGATAAAATTAAGAATCAGAGGTAGAGCAATGCAGAAGTTTGCGCACTGCATCTGCAGGAAGCATGCTCTCTTCTGAAGACAAAGAACTTTAATAACTTTATATGAGGTAAAAACACATACCAAAATTTGAAAGATGACAATGAGAGTGTTACTATGAAAGGATGGCCTCCTGCATACTGATGAGAGTTTTGCAATGCAGGTTTTAAATGTTGGTTCAGCTTCCTTTGGTCTTCTTTAGACTCCTTCAAATGTAAAGTTCAAGAAGGAATTAATAACAGTGTTTTTACTTGTCAGGTTTTCAGCATATGACAAACGCTCCATTTCTGTTAGAAAGTACTTTTTTCTTTTCCTTTTTTTTGGCCCATAGTTTCTTTGCTTTCTTGGCATATGCTGAAAGGCCAGAACAGCTCTCCTACTTCAGTTTTGGATCTGCATCTGATTCCATCAAACATCTGCAGATTTACTATGCCTCAGCTTCTCCATGTAAAACACTGTCTTGAGACACCATTAGCTGAAAAGTAAGAAGAAAAGAATGAGGATACAGGAAGTTTGGAGAGCTGTCAGGGTTGTGTTTCTGGAAAATTTATTTCAAAACATTATTAACAAACTTGTCAGTTTGTACAACCTGTTGGTAGCCCAAAGGCATACTCAGGAAAAGGGAGATTTTATTTATATGGAATATAAACTGTAAGGCCAGGATGAGAGGTATCACAGTGTATTCTTAACAATGACAAAGAAGGAATGGAGAAGGAAAGCACTGCTGATATGACACCTATTAGAGTATTAAGCTATATTGTCTCCACTAGCCTAGGTATACTTTGTTCTTTCTGCTCTAACTAAAATAATTCTTCAAAATTCACCAGTGTTCCAGTTGGAAGCAGGTGAGGTTAAACTGGAAAAGTTAATTTTGGAAGAAAGAACTGTGAGTCTTTGGCATGGAGCCAGTTACAGTTAGGAAAGCAGAGGCTGAATTATTGAGGAAGTGGTTTTTCTGCTGGTTTTGGCTGGTGTTTGGGGTTTTTTGTTTGTTACTTGTTTGGTTTTTGGGGGTTTTGTTTATTTGTTTTTAATTTCATCTCCAATCCATAGAGCTGAATCAGAGCATCTGTCACTCAAAAATCTCTATTAAAAGACAAACAGAACTGTATACACTCCTTTGGATGTTGACATCAGCTTCCCCTGCTAAGTCTGTGCTTTGCAACCTCATCATAAAATGTCACACCGGGTTAAATTTTGGCATGATTCAGAAGAAGATGAGCCAAGAATCAATGAAGAGGAAGATTCAACAACATGATAACCAGATGCTAATGCTACTACTGCTTGAAAATTGCAGTACAGGAAAAAGGAAAAAGGTAAACGTTATGAGCAGAAGGTATTTGCTATTCTTCATTTCTTTATAGATCTATTCTTTTTAACTTCAGTTCTTTTATAGATCTATTCCTTTAAACTTCAGTTCTACAAAGAGATATTTTTGTCTCTCCTTATTGTTAGAAACACCAATTGCTTCTGCGATTTCCTTACAGTCTGCTTATCAAAAAATTTGTGAAGTTGTTGAGTATCAGCTTCCACCTAGAGCCAAGTTTTGCTTGTCAAGCCAATTAGATGAAAATGCCAGATTCAAAGGCTGAATACAGAGGAATTTGTATAATTACAAGTTGAGCTCATCCAAAACAAATGTTAGTAGAGCAGATCTTTTGTTTCCCTAACCAACAGAGGCATTCACCTCTGTTAAACTCAGTCTTGCTCTCTGCTACAGCTGCATAGTAAAAAAGCTCTTAAAAAAAAAATCCAGCAATGATTTCCTTGGGAATATGCACTCATTACAGTGATTGCATAGCACTCTGACTGTGTGTCCTTTTGCTCTTTACTTGTTCTCCAAGGAGTTGGGATTAATGTTAACATGACATCCCAGCTAACTCAGCAGCTAGTCTTTTATTACAGGTTGTACTCTGCATCTGAGATGAGCCTGCATGTCTTATTAAGCACTGGCCTTGTGATGTATGTTTGTAAAGTCATAATTTTTGTATTAATAAAAGAAAAAACCAAATTATCATGTCCTGGACCTCTCTCATAACAAGATTTTGCTGTACAAAATTCTAACTAGTTTCCTCCCTCCATCACTCTTCATAAGTCTCACCTAAAAGGCCACTACAGTGATTTGTTAAAGCTGTTCCTTTCCTGTGACTTTCCCCTCGTGGCTGTTGCATGAAATAACTTTCTGTAAGAGAAAAGCGAAAGAATCATGATTACTTTTCAATGCATACTCACTCATCATACAAGCCATCAGTGTTTATCATGTAGGCTCTATAATCATCAGTGATGACAAATGCAAAGACAATGAAGTCATCACCTAATTTTGAGGCCCATTTACCTCTTAAGTTCAAGGAAATAGAGGGATATTTCATTTTATCCATAAGATGGGCAAATGTAGCTGAAGTACAACAGAGCCTTGGGAAACATAAACATGGGTTATTTTTCCCCCTCATGATGTTCTAACAGTTATGTATAAATAATGCAAGGTAAAAAGTGAGCATTTCTGCACACCCAGTGCTGAAGCAAAAGCGTGTGCACAACTGGTGGTTTTCATCAGGATCTTAAATACTCAGTCCCTGCCTGTTTAGGTTGTTACAAGCTGCTCTGTAAATGGTTGGGTTATGTGACCTCTGTACCATGGCTGGTTGCTTTTTTCCCCATCAGAATGTTTCTGCTATCTCCAACATTCTTAAGAGGGTTTCCTGATTAGAGATCTAGCGTTGCCAGCTGTATCTTCCTGATAACCTCAGCATGCTCTGGGGTCACTGAACACGTCACATGCACATTTTATGTAGCCACATCTTACTAATAAAATTTATGTCTGTACTGCTTTTGGCAGCATCTTTTATTAATATATATCAACATATAATAATATACATTAATTTACTATTATTAAAAATATGCAAGTAGCAATCTCTTCAAGTTGGAGTTCAGAGGTAGCCATAAGTACATAATGTGACCACAGCTGGGTGGCTTTGAGATGTCCCTTCAGGAGATGTGGGAGAGAAGGAGTGAGAAGTAGTCTTCTACTCTGCCCCTCCACTGCCTGCTCTGTGATAAAAGGTGTGCTGGAAAGGAAACTGGAGCCACCCCTCCTCCTGCCAGTGACTCACCACATCTCACAGCCATGTCAAAAGTCACCATCTGCATCTTCCCCTCCAGCTCAGACACATCACATGGCTCCACAAATGCCACCCTCTGTAGTGACCAGAGGCCCCTTCCTTCCCCCATGAGACCCATCAGCTGTGTGCTCATTTAAAAGGGACATCAGTGAGTGGTTTGTATGCAGGTGGCTCTCATGTGAGGGTCACTTTGCTTGGGACAGGATGTTGTGCCATAGCCAACTGTCTTCCCATTGCTACAGCAGAGATTTGAAGTGGTGGGTCAGCTCCTGAAAAGCTGCAATTTTCGGCATGGATTTTTCTGGTTTATAACCAAGATCTGTGACAGTTTTCAGGTTTGTAAAGGACAAGATTCAATGCACAAACTATATCCAACAGCAAGTTGTCCGATGAGAGAAAAGGACATGAGCAGCTCACTATTCTTTCTCTCAGGCTTTTGCATCCATTATGTTCCTTCCAATCAGAGGGAAACTGGAAGACTCAAGTGGTATTGCAAAGAGAAGCAGCCCAGCACTGCCCAGAGGAAAAATTATGGAAGCAGCCCTGGAACAGGGAAATGAAGAAAAGGAATTTAGCTTCGTTTTATTTCTCCTTTCTGAGAGGCTTCACGAACCTTCCTCAAGATTTGCATTTATTGGACAAGTTAATCTTAACAGGAACAGTGAGGGGCCCGCTCCAGGAATTAGGTCGTAGATTCCAGTTTCCTGGCAATAAACAATGGAAAAGGATCTGAGTGCAGGTATCAGTCAACACAAAAGTGTGGTTTCTCCCTTAAAGTCAGGAAGTCCAGTCTATGTTTTCTACTGCACTGCTGTCATGCCATAACCACAGTCACTAGTAAGGTACCACACACCCAGCGGGATGGGGAGGAAACAGATTAAACCCATCAGTTTAAATAAGAACAGATTAATAATTTATGTAAAATATAACTAATAATAATCTTCATCATAGTAGTTGTAATAGAGAGAAAAGGAAAGAGAGAGGGAGGAATAAAACCAAAGAAAGACAAGTTAAGCGCAGTACAATTGCTCAGCACTTGCTGACTGATGCCTACCATGTCCCCAAGGAGTGATCAGCTCCTCTTGCCCAACGCCCCCTGTTTATATACTGATATTCTGTGGTGTGGAATATCCCTTTGGCCAGTTTGGATCAGCTGTCCTTGCCATGCTCCCTCTTTGCTGCTTCTGTATCTACACACTGGCAGGGTGTATGGGAGTCTGGAAAGTCCTTGACTTAGACTAAGCACTACTGAGCAACAAAAATCCAAAACACACCACTGTAACTTAAATTACAGTAATTTCACGAATACAAGCCGCAGCAATTTGACAAAAATTTTGGTGGAAACCCGGAAGTGCGGCTAATAGTCGGGTGCGGCTAATATATTAATAATTTTCTGACATTTACAACCCCAGATGTGCCAGCCAGAGTGCCGAGCCAAGCACCGGCCAGTAAAAGCCGGCATTTCACAATTGTTACAGTGTTACCGTGTTGCCCTGGCTCCCTGCAGGCAGCGCGGGGGGCGGGGAGAGAGGCGGGAGAGCTCTCTTCTTCCCTCCTCTGCCGCAGCCCAGGGGAGGAGGGGGGGGGGGCGCCGCCATTGCCGCAGCCCCGGGAGCCGACGGGGGGGAAGCGCCGCCATTGCCGCGGCCCGGGGAGCCGACCGGGGGGGGGGCGCCGCCATTGCCGCGGCTCGGGGAGGAGGCGGGGTGCTTTGTCCGTGCCCGCCGCCGGCGCCACGGGCGCGGGAAAGCTCCGTCCCCGCCCGCCGCCGCTGCCGTAGGAGCAGGGGAAGCTCCGTCCCTGCCTGCCACTGCGGGGCAGCGCCAACCCGGGGTGACCGAGCCCAGTGGCAGCGGCGGCCGGCCCCGAGCGGCAGCACCGGGCTGGGCCACCTGGCCCCGTCAGCGGCCCCTAGCGGGCCGAGCCTTCACAGCCTTAGCTCAGCCAGTAAACCCCGCCCTCCCGCGGTTCTGTTACTAATTGCACGAGGGTCCTCGCTGCGAACGACAGAGTGGCTTATATTCGTGTGCGGCTTATCTATGGACAAAAACCGAAATATTTGCCAACACCCAGAGATGCGGCTTATACTCAGTGCGGCTTGTATTCGTGAATTTACTGTAATTTTGTCCCAGCCAAACCCAGGATGCCCACTCCTGTGATTTAAAGTATCATGACTCCTTCAGAAACACTGAGAGGTTGTCTTTTAATTTCACTTGGCAGATCACAACCTTTGTTATCAAATTCGTTTATTAAAATTGGTAATTTCTTTCTTTTTTTTTTTTAGTGAGTGTTTGTTGATTATAGTTTCTACTTTCTCCCTGTTCATTCAACTCTGACACAGCTGTGTCTTTTGGTCATTATCTGCTTTCTAGTAGCTAATCAACTTCTACTTGCAAAGTTCAGATTTTATTGATTTGCTTTAATATGGTTATTTTCAAGGAGAAAAAAAATAATGCAAACATTTCAACAAATATTTTTCATACAAAACCAAACACTCCAAAACCAAATCCAAATTAATCCCAGCAATCCTGATCGCTATGTAATATTAACTGCTTGGTGGCCATTATTCTCATTTTTATCTGGACTCTACACCCTTGCTCCATGTGCTTTTGCTCAGCCTAGAAGCCTCTTGAGGTTATGTAGCTCTACAGCACATTTATGGATGGGACAGCTGCCAGTAGCAGTGCAAGGAGAACATTCAGCAGTGCAGTGGCCCTGTAACAGAGCTACAGAGAAAATTAGAATATTGGCAGATCTCACAACTCTCTCCTTTCGGTATTGTGGAGTTATGCATTAGAGCAGTGTTGATCTGCAGGGGTTCTATTTGAAAAAAATGAAGTCAGAAGAAAACACATAGAAAATCACATCTTAAAAGAGAAAGCTTTTAGAAGAAGATATGTTTCTCTGAACAAAGCCCAAGATAAGATGCCCTGTATCTGAAAATAAATTGGAATAGAAAATAACCTACCAGAAGTAAGCCCATTATTGGTAAAAAACTCCTCTAGATCATCTCGTAAAGTCAGATCAGGTTTACTTTAATAAGGCATAAAAAGTCATTTTCAAGGTCAATAGCATCTTGTTGAATAGGACTCTTGATTGATGCTTACTGGTAGTTGGCAATATGATGTGAGATGAAGGAATTCATAGCACCCATGGGAAATTTTAAAACAGTGTCAGCTTTCTCAAAAATGACATAGTATGCTTGTAAAAAGTTAGAGGAGCAAACCTCTAAATCAATTACCCCTGCAGCCAAGCCAAGCCCATCAGAGGACTTTTGAAAGAAACCCAACCTCCAACAAGCCGATGAATCTTCTGGCTCTACCTGTTCATTAATTTTAAGAAACCAACCTGTTTGGATCCTTTGAAAATCCTACATACATCATGCCTGAAGCATTACTCACATGACAAGGAAAAAGTCTCCTCTCTCCGAGATCTTTATGGAGTACTTACATGAGAAAGTACTCACAAAGTACTCATGTAAGTACTCCATAATACACGTTATTTTAAAACCAAAAAACAACCTCAGAGTGAGGTAGATGTAAACAGGAGGATGAAAACAGAGTTATGAGAAACAGGAGATGGGGATGAATCACTGAAAGTCATGTGATAGAAATGCAGATGGCATAAGAAAGAATTTGAAGCTTCTAGAAGAGGAAAGCAAATAATGCTTATTACTATTTGCATGCTTCAAAGTAATTTATCAACATTTCCCTCTCCTCTGCTGTTTTTGAAACAATCAGTCCTTGCCAAGAACAAGTAGAGTGGCCCTTTCATTAAAAAGTCATGATGGTAGCTGAAATCTGTTGTGGCTTCTTCCTGAAACAGTTGCTAGTTTTCATTCCTGAGATGAGCAAAGCCTGAGGAGCTTCTTGATTACAAAATACAGTAAATTCACGAATACAAGCCGCACGGAGTATAAGCCGCATATCCGGTGTGTTGGCAACATTGATGTCTTTGTCAATAGATAAGCCGCACCCAGAATATTAGCCGCACTTTAGTTCGCCGCGAACTTTCACAAAGTCGTCATTTAGTAACACAATCGCGGGATCACCGGGACTTACTGCCGACCTCGGAAACATTGTTTCCAAGTGAAAAAAGACACACCCTTTATTTACAAGCCGAAAAAGACAGGAACAATAGTGTGGTCATTTTGCGAGCATTCCCGATGGATCCGCGTTGCCTTTAAACAGCCGCTCAGCCGCGCGGGCAGGCAGCTGAGCTCCGAGCGGAGCCACATCTCCGTGCTGGCACAGGAGCGGCCACTCTAGCCCTCACAGCCCCGTGGGGCGAGCGGCCGCTCTAGCCCTCGCAGCCCCGCGGGGCGAGCGGCCGTTGTAGCCCTCTCCCTGCGGGCTGAGCGGCTCCCCCAGCCCTCTCCCTGTGGGGCGAGAGGCTCCCCCAGCCCTCTCCCTGCGAGCCCAGCCAGCCCCGTAGCCGCACAAGACTGAAAACACTTTAAAAAGTACAGAGAAATATCACACACTTTTATCGAACTGCCGAGGTAACTCGCCGAGGTAACTCACCCCGATAACAACCCCTGCCCCTCAGCAACGCCGCCATCCACAGGCAGGCAATAAGCTGTTCTCTGATTGGTTTATCGTCGGAACAACGGGAAACCATGGATTTCAAACTGTTTCGGCTCAGGACTGGACTGGTATTATACTAGGTAAGGGCAGATATCACATTTTTGTTCATAAATTAGCCACACCCAAATATTAGCTGCACTTCTGGGTTTCCACCAAAATTTTTGTCTAATTGCTGCGGCTTGTATTCGTGAAATTACTGTACATTATTTTCACAGTACATGGAGTTGATTCATATCCACTGCTCTGCTAAAGGGCTGGCTTTTAGTTCTAGGTTCTATGCAGTTTTGCATGGAGTCTAGAACAGATGTGACATGCTGTTTGCATAATTCAAAAATATCTAGCTTTTTTTTTTTTTTTGTCCTAAAATTTCAGCTCTTGGAATCACGTGACTAAGAACAGATCTTTTTTTTTTTTTTTTTCTCAATTAGAACTCTTCATTGTCATGGTTTCAGAGAAATAGCCACAAACAGGAACTGTGAATGTTAAATATAGAATCTGGTAAGAAAAAGTACATGTGATTTTAATCAACTACTGTTGTTTTTTAGTAACCCATTATCATTTGATGATCAGTATAAGGCTTGTCCTGAGCAGCCCACTCTGGCTGACCTTGCTTCAGATGGGGGGTTGACTAGATGATTTCAAGAGATGCCTTCTGACTTCAATGATTCTGTGATTCTGAGTTTGCAATGTCAGACTCTTCATTATGATTGTAAGAGGTTTCATCTTATAAATGGCAAAAAATACCTGTTGTTTTCTGGGGTTTTTTTTGTTGCTATGTGCCAGTCATTTCCCTAAGGTTTCTCCCTGTAGTAGTGTGTGAGTGAAACACCCTCACATACAAACACAAAAACAGATGGCCCTTGCTCTCTCTCTTATCTCTAGTCTGTATGAATAATAACTTGGGTATGATAAAAAGTAGAACTGGAATTTCTTTCAAATACCTGTGTCAGAATGATAATTTGAGCCAATATGAAGATGACCTTTCATTAATTGTGTTAAGTCAGTGAAAAGTATGAATGTGCCAATCTCATAATTCTTTCAAAAGCATTTATTATGAACCTCTGATATGTCACATCTTCACAAAGGAAATGGGGAGATCTGAGAAATAAGCCTTCATATGCAGCACCCCATCTCCCACAGTGATCATGCCAGTCTGTGGATGTGTGAGTTGCAGTATTTCAGAAGACTCTTTGGACACTGGCACACACTGGCATCATTCCCAAGCAGCCATGTGTGAACATGTCTTCAGTACCTCACTTACAGAGCCAGAGCACTGTGAACCTGAAACACAGTAAGAGATCATAGAATCAATTGCTCTTTTGTTCTATGGAAAAGATAAATCATAGAGTACTACTTGCATTTAGATAAGCAATCACCTTGCCATTTTTTTTCAAAAGGTATCTTTCATGGTGTCTATTAAGTTGCTGAATGCCTTCAGAGCTCTAGCAAAACTGTAAACAACAGTCCAAGACATACCACTAGTTTTAGGGCAGCTGTTTCCAGCATTTGCTTTCTGCTCTGAGCACTGTAAGACTAAGGAGAGTAGTCTACTTGCCTTTTCAATAAAGACTTCATGTATTGCAACAGAAAGAATGGTTTTTTTAAATTTATTTATTTATTTAAGGTGAAAGTGTGGAGAATAGTTTTGAATGCAAACACCTTCATGAAGCACACTTGAGACTGTAATGTACTTTTGGAGGACAGTGGAAAAGAAATCCTGTTCACAGACAATTTTTTAGAAAAGTTTTGTTTCATTAAAAGGTGTTACAATATGTCCAATAACCTGACTGCACAGCAAAGAAATCCCGCAGGAAAGAGAGCAATAAATCCAATTATCAAAGACTTGGAATTGGAATTCAGAATCCATAGGTATCATATCAAAAGCTAAGTTCCTACACAATATTGTGAGAGAATAGAATAGATTAATTGAAATTGTTTTCACCCCCTTGCTATAGAAATCCTAGGCTATTGCAAAACTAGTCCTCTTTGTAAAACAACTGTATGTCAAGGGCACACTAATGAATCACCACTCTGCCAGAACCACAAACCTCAGGAATGGATGGCTTGCGGGGAAGGGGAAGCAGTAGTCACAAAGCTGTGAAGATTATTTTGTACTTGCTGGTCATCTTTAATGGATGTATTTTACCCCTTCTCTCATTCAAAATGAAGGATGTTATTTCCAATTTCCAAGTTCAACTAAATAACATCATAGAAGGAAAGGTCACAATCTGAGAGCAAACGTCAGTATCTGTCAGCATTTTCACTAGCAGTTCTGTTTATCTGAAAAGCTACCCAAACTGTTTCACACAGCTGCCTGCACTAATAACTACAGTAATTTCACAAATACAAGCTGCACGGACTACAAGCCACATCTCCGGGTGTTGGCAAACATTTTTTTCTTTGTCCATACACAAGCCGCACCTGATTATAAGCCGCTCTGTCGTTCGCAGCGAGGACCCACGTGCAACAAAGTTGCCAAATAGTAACAGAACCGCGGCATGGTAGGGTTTACTGGTTCGGCTCGGGCTGTGCAGGCTCGGCCCGCTCGGGGCTGCCGACGGGGCCAGGTGGCCCAGCTCGGCGGGGCTGCTCGGGGCCGGCTGCTGCTGCCACTGGGCTCGCTCACCCTGGCCCGGCGCTGCCCCGTGGTGGCAGGCAGGGACGGAGCCTGCTGGCACGGAGCCCCCCCACTCCTGCAGCAGCGAAGGCAGGAGGGGAAGGAGCCCCCCTGCTCCCGCGGCAGTGGCAGGTGGGGACGGGAGCCCCCTGCTTCCCGCCGAGCCGCAGGGATGGCAGCATGGAGCCCCCGTCTCTCCCCCTGGCTGCGCTGCCTGAAGGAGGGAGCTCTCCCGCCTCTCCCCGCCCCACGCTGCCTGCACTGAGCCCGGTTCCACCTGCGGCGCAACAGAGTAACCAATTTGTAACAATCACGTAATGCGGGGTTTTACTGCCAGGTGCTCGACTCGGCACCTCGGTTTCCGCTTCTAGGGTTGGAAATGTCAGAAAATTATTAGCTGCTCCTGAGTGTAAGCCGCATTTCCAGTGTGGGAGCAAAATTTTAGTCAAAACGGTGCGGATTGTATTCGTGAAATTACTGTACTTATGTCCTTGCTGTGTTAGCTCAAATGTTTATTGAAGTTGGCCACAAAAACCATATGTCTATGGCTAAACAAAACTGTCCTTAGCTTATGGATTGTTTGCAAATGAATTTGAATCTGGGACATCAAGACTAACATTTCCTTGATGTAGTACACTGTGCATTGCTGAGCTTCAACGGGGATAATATGCAAAAGTGACTTAGTTGGTACCTCAGTAGCAAGTCTGTGGCTGGAAATGCTACTTCTCTGAGCCTTCCAATATAATTTTCTTATTTAGCATATAGAACAGCATTGACTTCATCTGGCTCTTCAAACACAAATCCAGCAAGGTGAATGCAGTGATCTCGTTGAAAACCATCATCTATCAAATGGTGAGTTGTTTTACTTGACGCATTCAATCTATCTGTATGGAAAGTTTTGCACAATGACATCTTCCTAATTTCCCACTCATCTAGTCGGAGTGTTCCTGCATTATTATTTTACTGAAAAACAGAGCAGTTTTTCTAGCTGCATGGATAGCCTTGTTCTCTAAACTGCTTAAACTCTTTTTGAGTGTCCTTTTGCCTTCAGAAAACAAAGCAGCATAAATGAGCAAAGACCACAACATTAAACAGAACAATGTTTGTCTCTTGTTCTGTCATATTAATCAAGCGCTAACAATGCTCTTGCAGTAAATATTTACAAAATGCTTTCTCTTGTGTTTTGGGAGCACGTTCTAATTGCTGACACAAACCAGGAAGGATATCACTGTCCTTGGTCATCTAGGCATGCTGCTGGCTCATGTCCAGCCAGCTGTCAACAAACACACAGAGCTCCTTTTCTGCTGGGCAGCTTTCCAGCCACTCTGCCCCCAGCCTGTAGCACTGTCTGTGCTTGTTGTGACCCAGGTGAAGGACATAGCACTTTGCCTTGTCGAGCACTTTGCCTTGTTGAGCCTCACACTACTGGTTTTGACCAACCAACCCAGATTCCTCTGCAGAGCCTTCATTCACTCCTGAAGATTCAACACTCCAACCCAACTTGGTGTCATCTGTAAACTGACTGAGGATGCACTTGATCCCCACATTCAGATCACTGATGAAGATGTGAAACAGGACTGGTCCCAACACTGAGCCCTGGGGAACACCACTGGTGGTCATCTGCCAGCTGGATGGAGCTCCAGTCATCACCACTCCCTGGACTACACCATCCATCAGTTTTTTAAAAAGTGAACAGTGCACATGTCCAAGCCATGGATTGCTAGTTTCTCCAGGAGAATCCTGTGGGAAGTTATTGGAAAACTTTTACTAAATTCCAGGCAGACAACTTCCACAGCATTTCGTTCATCCATTAAGTGAGTCACTCTGTCATACAAGGAGATCAGGTTGGTGAAACAGGATGTGCCTTCCCTAAACCCATTCTGGCTGGGCCTGACCCCTGGTTGTCCTGTGTGTGCTCACAATGGCACTTAAAATGATCTGCTGGGTCTGTAGCTTCCTGAATTCTCCTTCTGACCCTTCTTGTAGATGCTAACGTCCAGTCAGCTGGGAACTCCCTGGTGTATCAGGACTGCTGGAAAATCATGGAAAGTGACTCAGTGAGCTCTTGCACCAGCTCTCTCAGTTTCCTGTATCCAGGTGGTGACCACACAGACAATGAGGAGCAGCAGATATATCATGTCTTATTACTCCACAATGATTTTGAAAGCATCACAGAAGCAACATACAGAAAAAGATAAACGATAAGAAAGCAAGCATACTTTTTGACTTTGCTAGCAAACGACATCCATTTTATTTTCTCTATAATGAATTTTTTGCACAGGAACCAAAATTAGCTCTAAAATAAGGTAGCTATATTCTAATTGTAAAAACCTCTCTTTCAGGCAGGCAGGAAGTGGGATGATTTCCAGACATCTGTGAGTCATAGCATGCAAAAAACAGAAGACAGATGGGCATGCTTACTCAGCAGAAATTTTCTATAATTCGGTGTAACTATTCTCTTAGTTTTTTACTCAATTACATTGACATGAGGTGAAAAGTACTAGGTGAAAGGTCCTAGGATATTTGAGTTGGATTTGCCCTATTTGTACAACTCTAAGAGTTAAATATTCCAGGATTTCAGACGCTAGGCCCAGATAAAGCCAGAGATTTAAAAAGGCCCATATTTAGGACTCTA
Organism: Catharus ustulatus; assembly: GCF_009819885.2. Lineage (NCBI taxonomy): Eukaryota > Metazoa > Chordata > Aves > Passeriformes > Turdidae > Catharus > Catharus ustulatus. Next base: position 89,060,956 of record NC_046222.1, on the reverse strand, counting down.
TTTCTATGAAACACATTTACAAAACTTTACATTGAAAAGTAGACTAGAAAAGCTTGGACTCAGTGCTGTTAGTACTAAAAACCTGCTAAAACCCTGTCTGTCAATGTAGCTTTAAAATATATTTTTAGTACTGTGTTTCACTAGCCTCAATAGTACCAACCCACCAGAAAGCCACACATGCATAGAAGAGCTGGAGGCCCAGGAATAAGGTTTAAATGTTTCCCATGAGCTGAAGGATCTGACCAGTTCAAGTGCAGTGGAAATGGCTTGCTACTTGCCTAACCCTGCCCCGAGCAGCAAGCTTTTGGCTTGCAAATGCTCCCAAGAACCTAGGCTGTTACTTAATATCCTATTATCTAAGAGCAGTGTTTTTGTGTTCTGCTCAGTGTGCTGCATGCTCCTCCCTGAAGCACAAAACAAGATTAGCTCCAGTTTGAGAGAGGATAGGCTGGCACATCTGATAAAAAGTCCACTGGGTAACAGATCCCCTTCCTCTCTTTGCAAGTTCACACCTAGACACAGATGTTTTAAGATTTTGTCCTAAACCCATTATCTAAGATAAAAAAAACCCAAACAAACAACAATACCAAAATACCTATGATTTTTCTATGCTCTCAGGTGGTAATAAATTAATTTTGTTATCTGGATGATGTCTGGGAACAATGAAAATAGGAAGCCTCTAGACTGCACTTGTGCTGATCTTCAGCTCTCTTCAGAGACCATCTATTGCAGCAGGGCTAGAGATTTAAACAGTAAAGATCCTTCACAAACCATAGGTACTGCAGAAGTTAGAGTTTTGCCATAAATCAATACTGCAGAATAGGACCTTGGACCTTGGCAAACTTTTCTTGGCTTATTTATTTGGAGTTTGCTGAGTATGCAGTCTTAAATGGATGGCCCATGAATACTTGTAACGTTTTTTCAAATTCAATGAATAAATAAATCACAACTTATAGAAAGATCAGCAGTGTTTTCTCTTATCAACTTATAGTTGATAAGTCAGAATCCATTCAACCAGTGTAGTACTCAGTTTTCTGCTGGTTAAAAGGCTCTCAAAGACTTAACTGATAGAGAAGTCTCATTGTCTCACAATGGAGCAAATCCCCTTCTGAGGGGATGATAAGATAAACTTTACTGCTTGGTATGGTGCCATTCAGCCAACATTTAGTTAGTACCAGATAGGACTCAGAAAACAGCCAGTCTTGACTGAGGCTTTGAGGCTTTTCTCTGAAGTATTTTACCAAACCCAGAGCATGAGGAATTCCTGTGAGAAGTCAGGTCCTCCACCCTGTCAGTAGAACATATACTCCACAGCTGCTCTGTTGAGTGAAGCGCTCTGGAGGAAGGGAAGAATGTTCGATCTTTGTTCAACCAGAAAGTTCAAATCCCTCCACAGATGCAGCTGGGGCTGTACACTGCCCTGCACAGCTGGATCTGACCTAAGCAGGCAGCTGGGATCTGCCAGTGCCGCAGGAGCACAGAAATTACCGATGACTAACACTTGCCACTCACACCCTTGCATTACTTCCAGTTTGACTTAGACAAGACTGCCCTTTTCTGATACTTTTTCTTGCCATACTCTCAGTCACTTTCAGAGGGTAATGCATCTGACATGTTGATTTTTGTTATTTAGCACTTGATCTTTTGACAAAAGTCAGCATTTGGTCCCCAGCAGGCAGTTTTAGGACAGCTGAAATTTTGTCTAAGCAATCACAGATGAGTTGGTTATATCACACAAAAGCCTTTTTGTGTCATGACTAATTTCGGATCCTCCCTGTTTCTTATGCAGATTTCAGCCTTGTTCCCTCATGCGCAGAGAATTAAATTCCATGCCTGCATTTGCTTCTGGTTTCTCCTCTGGGACACAAACTTACTCAGACAAGCTCAGGAGGCAATAGAAAGGCGTCACCTACAGCACTGGCTACCCACCCTGCAGGACTCCTTTGCATTTCAGTGCATGACTGGCTACAGGAGCCAACCTTCTTCCTGTAACTGCACTCTAGGTCAATAGCCCTCTTTATTTTTCCCCCTTTCCCAAGAAAAGTGTCCTGTTAGGACAAACTCTAGATTGCCCTCTCCTGCCCACACTGAAATTTTAGCTTTCTATGTTTTCTTGCATGTTCTGGCTTTGGTGGGAGAAGCAACACTTAGGTCACGTGAGTGAGTATCTCTGCAGCTCTGGTATCTACAGCAGTCCTGACTAACATCTGCTGGCAGATATTCCTCCTCACAAGTGTGGCAGGGGTTGTTACAGAATTTTATCTGGCCTTTGCAGATTTGCAGCTTCATACATACAAATACCTGATACTGGTAAGAAAAATCTAAGAGGAGGTAAAGGGAAGGTACGATTGCCAGGCCTATTTATAGGTTTATTTATTCCCAAAATGAAAATTAATGTACACACAGGAGTCTTGTTCCCAGGAAGTCATACTCATTATGGAACAAAATTCAAATATGAATAATTAATCTACTTTATTGTGTCCAATTTGGGGCAAAACAAGGCTACAAATAGGAAATAAAAGACAAACAAGTACATAGAGCCTTCTGAAACAAAGGCTTCACTTCTAGTTTAATTCTGATGGGACAGCTGTCTTGCAGCTTCTGCTGCTCTGAGTAAATTTGGCATATTTCTTCACTCACAGAGTACTGCTTTCATAACTAAAACTTATTTTGGTTACAGCTCATTACTCATATGTTTCTTTAAATATTTTATGAAAGCGACATCAGGTGTGTCAA